>NC_053028.1:332165286-332259392 GCF_003073215.2 Triticum urartu | reverse complement strand
AATATCCATGATGCTAACGATATGCAAAGCCATAAGCTTGGGGATGCTATGTTTGATGAAGATGGTATTTTTAGTCCCCCAAGTTTTGATGAGAATATTTATTGTGATGAAAGCATGCCTCCTATTTATGATGATTATATTGATGAAAGTGAATTTGGAGAGGTCATGAATTTATTTAATGATGAATCCACTATGTTGGAAGAGGTTTCAATTGATTATGATAACAAAGTTGCTATCTATGATGATTATGGTGACGACATGTATGCTATAAAGAATTATGATAACCATGAAACTTGTCATCATGATTTTAATTTTCACTCTCATGATAGTTATTTTGTTGAGTTTGCTCCCACTACTATTGATGAGAATAATTTTGCTTATGTGGAGAGTAATAAAAACTTTATGCTTCTGGATCTTGGAAAAAATGCTTTATGTGATGGTTATATTGATGAATCTATTCATGATGCTACTGCAAATTATTATGAGAGAGGAACTTATGATTCATGATGCTCTTTTTATGTTTCAATCCCTATCTTTTTTGCGAGCACCATTGAAATCATCATGCCTAACTAAAAGGCATTAAAGAAAAGCGTTTGTTGGGAGACAACCCAACACTTTTACCTACTATTTTTGTGTGTTCACATGATTATGCTACTGTAGTAATCATGATTTATTGATTTTGTTTCAATAAAGTGGCAAGTAAGACCTTTGGGATGGCTTACGGTAATTGTTGATTTGATCTTGCTGAAAAACAAAAACTTTAGCGCTCAGGAAAACAATTATCATTTTAACAGAAGCGTGATAAAATGCTGATTCTTTTTTCAGAAGATTAATAGACAAGTTTCCCAGGTTTTTGTAATTTTTCAGAAGTTTTGGAGTAACAGAAGTATGGTTGGAGTACAGATTACTACAGACTGTTCTGTTTTTGACAGATTCTGTTTGCAATGCATATTTTGCTTGTTTTCTAATTTCCATGGCTTATATTGCTCAATATAAATTGTGGAAATGATATGCTACAGTAGGCATTGTGTGAGAACAATTATGAATCTTGTATTTGACAGTACCAAAGTGAAATGGTTTGCTCTTTATCATACTAACCAATCTCACGAAGTTCCATTAAGTTTTGTGTGATTGAAGTTTTCAAGTTTTCGGTGAGATATCGATATGGGGAATAAGGAGTGAGAAGACCCTATGCTTGGGGATGCCCAAGGCACCCCAAGGTAATATTCAAGGAAGATCCAATCAACTAATCTTGGGGATGCCCCGGAAGACATCCCCTCTTTCGTCTCCAACATTATCAGTAACCTTACTTGAGGCTATGTTTTTAGTCGTCACATGATATGAGTTTTGCTTGCAGCGTCAATTTAGGATTTTCTTTCTGTTATTTAAAATAGTGTTTTGCATATTTTATTTCAATAAAAGTGGCAATGGTAGCCTTTGCCATGCTTATTTTGAAAGCCTACATGTTGCTGTTTGAAAACAGAAAGTTTACCGCTGTTGCAAAAATTCCCTAGAAAAGTCAGAATGTGATAAAATTTTGAAACTTTTTGCAAAATAATATTTGATAAATTTTCTACAGTGTGGTAAAGTTTCATAACTTTTGGAGTTAGGGAAGTATTGATACTTTTGCATTCTTTATAGACTATACTGTTTTGGCAGATTGCTGTTATGTTTATATTGTTTGCATATGTTTGCTTGTTTAATGATTCTATTTGAGGATAGGAGTATTAAATGTGTAGAGGCATGTAGTGTGCAATTTGAATAATAATTTTAGTGATTTGCTACAATAGAGAATGATAATGTTTTTGCATTGGTTTATACTAACTTATCTCATGAGTCCTTATTGAGTTTTGTGTGGATGAAGCTTTTGAGATTTAGGAAAACCGTGATATGAGAAGAATTAAGAAGACACAAAAGCTCAAGCTTGGGGATTCCCAAGGCTCCCCAAGATAATATTTCAAGAAGTCTCAAGCATCTAAGCTTGGGGATGCCCCGATAGGCATTCCACCTTTCCTCTTCAACAATTATCAGTTAGTATCGGTTGAGCCTAAGTTTTTGCTTCTTCACATGAGTTGTGCTAGTCTTAGAATGTCATTTTATTTTCATTTTGCTTGCTATTTTAATAAAATACATAAATCTGAAAGTTTTTAAATAAAATAGAGTCCTCAAATAGTTGCCAGGGAGGCTAGGCAAGCGACATTCACATCCCGTCAAGGAAGCTCTTTTCTATGGAATTGCTCTAGTGCTTCACTTATATCTTTTTGAGCATGATGTGCTTTAGTATTTTTGAATAAATTATCTCTTGCTTCACTCAAATTAATTTGAGAGAAAGACATATTATGCTCATGATCTTCATTTATATCTTTTTGGAGTAGCTTGTCATTTACTCTTGTGCTTCACTTATATCCTATGAGTAAATTGTTGAATAAATTGAATGTCATGAAGTTGAAATCATATCATGCATAGTGGTAGCTTCACATTGGGTTTAGAGAGTGAAATCTTTTGAGGCTTGACAATCACAATATTGGTCATACAAGCAATTCACGAATAATTAGTATAAGGAAGAGAACTTTCACATGTAAGTACACTATCTTGGAAATCTTTTGTGATTGTGAGCCCCCATCACAATATTATATGCCAAAATTGTTGACGTTGGACAAGGAAGACAATGTAATGGTTTATGTTTGTTCATATTCACATAGAAGTTATATTGTCATAGATCCTTCAACATGTGGTGCTTGCCCCTATCTTTGTTAGCCAAAAATTCCGCACCAAGTAGAGATACTACTTGTGCATCCAAAAACCCTTAAACCCAAATCTTATTTTCAAGAGTCCACCATACCTACCTAAGGATTGAATAAGATCCTTCAAGTAAGTTGTCATCGGTGCATTAAGGCAATAAAAATTGCTTCTAGAAGTGTAAGAGAAAATTGAGCGTTGTACGAACTTGTGATGGCAAAGTAATGAAAGCGACGGACTGCATAATAAAGGTTGCTATCATAAGGGGCAATATAACGTGATGTTCTTTTGCACCAAGGGGTTGAGCATACAAACAAATAAGCGCATGGCAACCTTTGCTTCCCTCTGCGAAGGGCCTATCTTTGACTTTTCAGTATTTACTTGTATGCAAAGAGTCAAAGTTTTTTCTCTCTATTCCTTTTTATTTTTATCTTTTGGCAAGCATCATGTGGTGAGGAAAGATCTAGGCACATATGTCCAGTTGAATATGGATAGCATGAGTTATTATTGTTGACATCACCCTTGAGGTGAATATGTTTGGAGGCAAAACAATAAGCCCCTATCTTTCTATGTGTCCGGTTGAAACGTTTTGCTCATGTGTATGCGGTGAGTGTTAGCAATCATAGAAGACTATATGAAGGTTGAGTATGTGGAGCTCTTACTTAGACTCTATTGAATAAGTTGAATTACAGTTGCTTCATGACTGAGAACATAGGTCGTTGAGTTTCAAGAGAATTCATTGTTTGAACCTTAACATGTGAATTGGTTGCTACTTTAACATGAGAAAATTTTATGAGAAAAGAATTGATGTCATGATGCTAGGAAAAGTGATTGAAATTGCCATTGATCAAACTTGTGCACTTTGCTAGCATTCACACTTCATAAATTATTTCTTTTAACATTTACCTACTCGAGGACGAGTAGGAATTAAGCTTGGGGATGTTGATATGTCTCCAACGTATCTATAATTTATGAAGTATTCATGCTGTTATATTATCATTGTTGGGTGTTTTACAATCATTTTATAGCAACTTTATATCATTTTTTTGGGACTAACCTATTCACCCAGTGCCAGTGCCAATTTTTGTTTCTTGCTTGTTTTTTACATCGCGGGAAATCAATATCAAACGGAGTCCAAACACCGCGAAACTTTTTGGAGATTTTTTATGGACCAGAACACCCAGGATGGGCTAGAGCAGCACTGGGGGTGCCCCGAGGGGGCACAGCCCACCAGGGCGCGCCTGGGGGCCCAGGTGCGCCCAGATTGGTTGTGCCCACCTCGGTGGCCTCCCGCATCCCCTCTTTACCCTATAAATTCCCAAAAATTCCGAAAACCTAGATCAAAAGTTCCGCCGCCGCAAGGCTCTATAGCCATCGGAAACCAATCTAGACCCCATTCCGGCACCCTGCCGGAGGGGGGAATCATCTCCGATGGCCATTTTCATCATCCCGGTGGCCACCACAATGAGGAGGAAGTAGTCCACCCTCGGGGCTAAGGGTTTGTACCAGTAGCTATGTGTTTAATCTCTCTCTCTCTCTCTCGTGTTCTTGAGATTGCACAATCTTGATGTATCGCGGGCTTTGTTAATACAGTTGGATCATTTGGTGTTTTCCCATCTCTATCTTGTTGTGATGAATTGAGTTTTTCCTTTTGAGATTTCGTTGTTATCGGATTGAATACTTTTATGGATTTGAGAACACTTGATATATGTCTTGCGATTGAATACGCATGGTGACAATGGGTATCGTATTGATTCACTTGATATATATTTTGGCACTCAACTCGCGGATTACCGAGGTGACATTGTGGTAATCTATGCATGGGGGTTGATGCACGTTCTTGTTTTTGTTTCTCCAGTAGAAATCTTGGGGCACTCTTTGAAGTTCTTTGTGTTGGATTGAATATTATGAATCTGTCGGAGTAAATAGCCATGGGTAGCATAGCCGGCTTCCCCTGGCCTTTCTGAAAAAATTACGAGCCCGTCCGGCTCTCGAGAATCCAAGACATGGGGCCACCTTCCCCTTGCTGGCTGTCACCCAGGCCGGCTTTCGGAAGGCGGCCCGACTTTAGCCCTCATGAAGAAAGCTTTGGAGAGGGCCGACTTCGAGAAGCCGGACGCAAGAAGGCCGACTCCAAGAAGCCGGCTCGCATAAAGCGGTCGAGACCGTACCCTCAAAGTTTGCATCCACCTAGAGGCGATGAGACGGGGCGTGGCTACAGTGAAGCCTACCACCCCCGAATCCCGGAGCACGCCTGACACAGTGCGCCGTACAGAGTGGCCATGACTCGTCCGGCGTGGCACTGTTGCCATGTTGACCCTGATGTCATCCACGACGGGCTACCAGTACGGCCCACGGGCGGTGGGCCCCTTAGGGCAGAGAGACACCCGAAGGCGGCCTGGCCTCCCCCAGTCGGCCCGAGACGGGGCCAGCTCCCCGCAGCCGGCTCGCTTCCCCCCTCGAAGAAGACGCCCCATTAAGGAGACAAGACGCGGTAAGTCTACAGTGATCGCCCGCAGGACGGCGGCACTGTAGCCACGCTTACCTCGACGAAGCCCTCGTCATCAGGTTGAGGCAACAGTGACCAGCCACCGACAAGACCCTTGGCAGTGGGGCCTGTCTGTCGCCAAGGAGTTGGCAGCCGGCA
Organism: Triticum urartu; assembly: GCF_003073215.2. Classification (NCBI taxonomy): domain Eukaryota; kingdom Viridiplantae; phylum Streptophyta; class Magnoliopsida; order Poales; family Poaceae; genus Triticum; species Triticum urartu. The sequence continues at coordinate 332,254,006 of NC_053028.1, read as the reverse complement.
GGACCCACCAGCCGGCGGGCCCCAGCAGTCGGCATAGAAGCCGGCGAGCGCAGTCACAAACGGCTGGGCCCTGCGCCCAGTCGGATTACCATTGTACCCCCGAGGGGTAGGCCTATATAAACCCCCCGGGGCACCCATGCAAAGGGTTGGACCCCCTGCTAGTTTTAGACACCACGCGAGGAGAAGAAGCAAGCTAGCCGTGCCCTTCTTCCTCCTCCCACCGAACAGCTCAAGGAGCATCGTGTAGCTACTTGTCCATCTAGTGATCATGCGGAGACCCCGCAGAGCAGCAGTAGGGGTGTTATCTCCACGGAGAGCCCCGAAGCTGGGTAAGATTCGCCGGCGTGCATGTCTTCGCCTCATCCCGTTTCCAGGCACCGGCGACGTCTTACTGGCTCCCACAATGATAAGCCACCCGTTGGCATATGTCGCACCTACCACCCAACATTTGGCGCCCACCGTGGGGCCAGGTGCACCGTCGTCCGAAGACCTGTTCTGTACGGGAACCCTCTTCCTCCCCAGCAAGCGTAGCCAGCCCGGCACGCCCGATGGCGCTTGCCACGACGTGCTGCAAGGCGTCACCAGCATCTGTGCGGCGAGCAGCCCCGCCGATCTCCTCGATGAAACCCTCATCTCCGACGAGCTCGCCTCCGATGCGGGCACCAACCACCTCGCCAACCTCCTCGGCCAGCTCCATGTCTCCAGCGAGCCCGCTGTGGATCCAGAGTCGGTTGGCTCCACCGACCCGATGCCTATCGACTCCGACACGGCCTCCTACGACACCTTCCCCACCAACGTCGCGATCTACAACAACCCGCTTCCTCGGACCGACGGCCGCGATACTGACACCACCGAAGTGATGGTCGTCGGCGACGGCGGCCCGGCCGACGAGAGCGCCCACGACGCCTCGCGCGCGGCGGCCCACGACTTGTCCACCCCCCTCCTGGCTAATGCCGATGACGAAGCACTGGAGGCACGCCGCCTCGCCCTCCTTGCAGAGGGCCGGAGGCTGGCTTCCGTGAGACGCCTCACAGAGGCCTACCAGCGCGAAGCTGACCGCGCCACCTTCAGCACACCGGCCTCGGGCGGGCCAAGCCGGGCCGGCCTTGTCAAGCAACGCGGCGCCGTCATCGCCGACATGCTGGGGGTCCACCGCCCGGTCTATGCCACTCCGCTCGAGAACTTGCGTGCCGCCCAGGCGGCCGTAGACGAGTTGGACGGCTTGGAGGCCGAAGACCTCCCCCACATGACCCGGCGCATCCAGCAGCTGATCGATGCAGCCGCACAGCGGCACGAAGCCGACGCCCGCGCGGGAAGCCCTCCCCCGCGCCGAGATCACGGCGCGACGTCCCGGACACCGACTACGAGCAACACCCGCGCGCGGCGCGAGAAAGAGCCGGCGGCCAGCCGAAGCCGGACCCGAATCTCCATCGAGCGAGATGCGGATGGCCATCCCCGAGCCATGGAATGGCGGGGCAACCCGCCTCCGCCTCGACCCCGTGGAGAGAGATATCCCACCCCGCCGCCAGTGGCGCACCCGACTCTCAGCGGCCGACTAGGTCGCCACGAAGGAGTCAGCGAGAACGACGCCCGCCATCGGATCGACCGCCTGGCGCGACCCTGGCGCTGGAAGAAGAAGACGATGTCGGCCCGCCTTGTTTCGGCCCCCGCATCCGCGACGAACCTTTCCCCAAAGGGTTCTCGCTCCCAAGAGACACGCCCAAGTACAACGGCTCCGTGAAGCCGGAAGATTGGTTGATCGACTACTCCACGGCGGTCAGCATAGCCAACGGCAACCAGCGCGTTGCCGTGAATTACGTTCCCCTCATGCTGCAAGGCACGGCGCGGACCTGGCTCAACAGCCTCAAGCCTCTCAGCATCAACAGCTGGCTAGATTTCACCGAAGCTTTCATCCGCAACTTCACCAGCACCTACAAGCGGGCCCCCAAGCCCAGGCAGCTCTCCCTGTGCGTACAGGGCCCGGCCGAGTCCACTCGCAACTACCTCACGTGTTGGGCCGAGCTCCGCAATTCTTGCGAGGGGGTGCACGAGGTGCAAGCCATAGAATACTTCACAGCCGGATGCCGAGAAGGTACCCTCCTCAAGCACAAGCTCCTCTGTGACGAGCCGACTACCCTCGACGAGCTTCTGGACATAGCAGACAAGTACGCCACCGCCGACTCTTCGATGAAGACCGAGCTTCGGGTAGACGCGTCCGGGAAAGTACTCAACCCGGCGCCCAAGATGCCGGCTGGGGATTCCGGCCGACACCCACACTCGAACGACCACAAGCGCAAGGGCCCCGCGCCGCCTCCCGCTAGTCGGCAGGTGGCCACAGTTGAAGACGTGCCACCCGAAGGGCGGCCCGCTCCCAAGAAACCCAAGCGCGGCAGGCCGGCTTGGCAGCCGGCTTTCTCCTACGAGCAAACTCTCGACACCCCGTGCAAGTTCCACAGCGGCGCGAAGCCGTCCAACCACACAACCCGGAAGTGCCATTGGCTCACCCGAATCTCCAAAGGCGAGGGGCTCGCGCCGCCTCTGCCTGCCGGCCCGCCGCCTCCGGCCGCTCGGCCCGCAGTCGGAGCTGTGCACGACGAATTCCCCGATGAGCAAGCGACCTACATCGTCTTTACGAGCCAGCCCGAAGACCGGCGTAGCAAACGCCAAGAGCACCAGGAAGTCAGCGTGGTCGCTGCCAACCCCGCCGGACACATGCATTGGTCAGAAAAGCCCATCAGCTGGAGCCGGGCCGACCATCCAGAGGTGATGCCGTCTCCCGGCTCTTATGCGCTGGTCCTGGAAGCCACCCTCGCGACGGACAGACGCGCTGCCCGCTTCTCCCGCGTGCTGATAGACGGCGGGAGCAGCATCAACATCCTGTACCGTGACACCCTGGAGAAGCTAAATGTCAAGACGAAGCAGCTCATGCCTACTCGAACAGTGTTCCATGGCATCGTACCCGGCCTTTCCTGCGCCCCCATTGGCAAGATCAAGATTGATGTACTTTTTGGGGACAAGGAGCATTTCCGCCGGGAAGCGATCTGGTTTGAAGTGGTGGACCTGGAGAGCCCTTACCATGCATTGCTTGGCCGACCTGCCTTGGCCAAATTCATGGCAGTTCCCCACTATGCATACCTCAAGATGAAGATACCAAGCACCAAAGGCGTCATCACCGTAGCCGACGATTACAAGAACTCCTCTGAGTGCGCGGCAGCCAGCAGCCGGCTGGCCGAGTCCCTTGTGATTGCCGAAGAAAATAAGATGTTGGACCGAGTCGTGGCCATAGCCGGCAAGCAGTCGACCGTGTCCCCCGACCCCAAGGAGCACGATGCTCAAGGATCCTTCCAGCCGGCCAAGGAGACGAAGAAGATACCTCTTGACTCCGAGCATCCAGAGAGGTTTGCCGTCATCGGGGCAAGCCTGAACAGCAAATAGGAAGGCGAGCTCACCGATTTCCTCCGTGAGAATCGGGACATCTTTGCATGGTCCCCCAAGGACATGCCGGGTGTTTCGAGGAAATTCGCTGAGCACAAACTACACGTCCGAGAAGACGCAAAGCCAGTCAAACAACCCCTTCGCCGACTGTCGGAGGAGAAACGCAGGATTGTGGGAGAGGAGATAGCCCGGCTTCTGGCGGCCGGCTTCATTATGGAAGTTTTCTTTCCAGAGTGGCTCGCCAACCCAGTCCTTGTGCTAAAGAAGAATAACAAGTGGCGCATGTGTATAGACTACACGAGCCTCAACAAGGCTTGCCCCAAAGATCCCTTTGCCCTGCTAAGGATTGACCAAGTGATAGACTCCACGGCCGGATGCGAGCTGTTGAGTTTCTTGGATGCTTACTCAGGATATCACCAGATAAAGCTAGATCCGGACGACTGCCTGAAAACCGCCTTCATCACGCCATTTGGATTCTTCTGCTACCTGACTATGACATTCGGCTTAAGAAATGCCGTTGCCACTTTTCAGCGTTGCATGCAGAAGTGCCTCCTCAAGCAACTCGGCAGAAACGCTCACGTCTACGTGGACGACATTGTGGTGAAGACGGAGAAGCGCGGCACTTTGCTGGGAGACCTCAAGGAAACGTTTGAGAACCTACGCTGGTTCCAAATCAAGCTCAACCCCGAGAAATGCGTGTTCGGAGTGCCAGTCGGCCAGCTCCTAGGCTTCCTGGTCTCCGAACGCGGCATTGAATGCAACCCGGTGAAGATCAAGGCCATCGGGAGAATGGCGATCCCCACCAAGCTTCGAGACATCCAAAAGTTCACCGGATGCTTGGCCTCCTTGAACCGCTTCATCAGCCGGCTCGGAGAGAAGGCTCTCCCCCTCTACCGCCTCATGAAGAAGAGCACTCACTTCGAGTGGAACGACCAGGCCGACCAAGCTTTTCACGAGCTGAAGAAGATGCTGGCCACGCCGCCTGTCCTCGCGGCGCCGACTGAGAAAGAGCCCATGCTCCTTTACATCGCCGCAACCAGCCGGGTGGTCAGCACCGTCATCGTAGTCCAACGCCCAGAAGAAGGCCGAGCCCAGCCGGTCCAGAGGCTGGTGTATTATTTAATCGAGGTGTTGTCCGCTTCAAAGCAGAACTACCCGCACTACCAGAAGATGTGTTACGGCGTGTACTTCACCGCCAAGAAGCTGAAGCCCTACTTTCAAGAGCACCCTATCACGATCATATGCACCGCCCCGCTGGCCGAGATCATAGGCAGCCGGGATGCATCCGGCCGGGTGGCAAAATGGGCCATCGAGCTGGCCCCTTACACGATCTTCTACCAGCCCTGCACCGCCATCAAGTCCCAAGCACTGGCCGACTTCCTCGTCGACTGGGCCGAGACCCAGTACCTGCCACCGGCTCCCGACTCCACCCATTGGTGCATGCACTTTGACGGGTCCAAGATGCGCACCGGCTTGGGAGCCGGCATCGTCCTTACCTCTCCCAAAGGCGACAAGCTCAGATACATGCTGCAAATTCACTTTGCCGCCTCCAACAACGTGCCGAGTACGAGGCGCTCATACATGGGCTCCGGCTTGCCAAGGAACTCGGCATCCGCCGGATCCTATGTTATGGCGACTCGGACTTGGTGGTCCAACAATCATCCGGCGACTGGGACGCCAAGGACGCAAATATGGCAAGCTACTGCTCCTGGTCCAACAACTCAGCGGATACTTTGAAGGATGCGAGTTCCTCCACGTACCGCGAGCCGACAACGAGCCAGCCGATGCCCTGGCTCGAATAGGCTCCACTCGGCAAGAAATACCAACCGGCGTCGCTCTACAACGCCTCCTCAAGCCGTCCATCAAGCTGTCTCCAGAGTCCGATTCCATCTTCGTGCCGCCTGACCCTGACGCGGCCGGGTCCGGCTCGAAGAACCAAGCGGGCGACCCCGGGACTTCAGTAGTCAGCCCGGGGACTTCGGCAACCAGCTCGGGGACTGCCACACCCGGCTCGAGGACTGCAGTAGCCGGCTCGGGGAATGCAGTAGCCGGCCCAGGGACTGCACCAACACAACAGCCGGCGGCCGACTCCAGCATTTCACCACCCAGCCCGCCCACCCTGGTGGCAGTAGCCACATTGGCAGTAGGAGAAGTCGCGGCTCCATCATGGGCTGAGTCCATCCTCAACTTCCTAGTAAACCAAGATCTGCCGGCTGACGAAGCAGAGGCAAGACAAGTCCAACATCGAGCCGGAGCATACACAATCATCAACAGAGAACTAGTCAAGCGCAGTGTCACTGGAGTCCTCCAAAGGTGCGTCGAGCAAGAGAAGGGCATTGCAATCCTCAGAGACATTCACCAAGGAGAATGCGGCCACCATGCGGCCTCAAGATCACTCGTCGCCAAAGCCTTCCGCCATGGTTTCTTTTGGCCGACTGCTTTAGATGACGCCAAGGATTTAGTTAAATATTGCAAAGGGTGCCAACTTTTCAGCTCCAAGCAACACATGCCGGCTTTGGCACTCAAGACCATTCCCCTCACCTGGCCCTTCGCCGTTTGGGGACTGGACATGGTGGGCCCATTCAAGACGGCGCGCGGCGGCATGACGCATTTGCTCGTCGCCGTGGACAAATTCACCAAGTGGATTGAGGCAAAGCCGATCAAGAAGCTGAATGGGCCGACTGCTGTGACATTCATCGCAGACATAACAACTCGGTACGGCGTGCCACACAGCATCATCACCGGCAATGGCACGAATTTTGCCAAAGGAGCCTTGGCACGTTTCTGCGCAGCCCAAGGTATTCGGCTGGACTTAGCATCCGTCGCCCACCCGCAGTCAAACGGCCAGGTCGAGCGAGCCAACGGCCTCATCCTCTCCGGCATCAAGCCCCGACTGGTCGTACCTCTGGAGCGTTCAGCCGGCTGTTGGCTCGATGAGCTGCCGACTGTCCTCTGGAGTCTGCGCACTACACCAAACATGTCAACCGGCTTCACCCCTTTCTTCCTTGTGTAAGGAGGTCATCCCAACTGACATCGAGTTTGACTCGCCTCGAGTAACCATGTACACGGAAGCGGAGGCCAAGGAAGCACGAGAAGACGGCGTCGACCTGCTAGAAGAAAGCCGGCTGTTAGCCCTCAGCCGGTCTGTCATCTACCAGCAGGGCCTGCGCCGCTACCACAGCCGGAAGGTCAAGCCAAGATCCTTCCAAGAGGGCGATCTTGTGCTCCGGCTGATCCAGCGAACAGCCGGCCAGCACAAGCTCTCGGCCCCTTGGGAGAGCCCCTTTGTTATCAGTAGAGCCTTAGGCAATGACTCCTACTACCTGATCGACGCGCAGAAGCCGAAGGCACGAAAGAGAGACGACTCCGGCAAGGAGTCGGAACGACCATGGAACGCCAACCTCCTTCGAAGATTTTACAGTTGAAATGCAGTATGTATCACGCTAACTTTTGTATTAAGTACGAGACAATAGGCCCCGCGAGGAGGGCTCGGGACTGCCATCTCTTATCTATGAATGAAAAGTATCATGCTTATGACTTTGTCATTTTATTTACTTATTCCGTCCGGCACCGGGTTCGACTAGTCGGCCCGGGGACTGGCCGACTGGAGTTATATTAGAAACCCTACCCGTGGTCAGACAAGTAGTGTGCCGACACCCAGGCTTAGCTCTTGCCAAAGTCGCAGTTCAAAGAACCGGCTGTCCGACTGGCAAGAGTCAAAAGCAGGAAAGGTTGCCCACACGAAAAATGGCCAGGGACCAACGGACTAATATAATGAAAGCCGGTTCGCCGCCTAGCACCGACCGGCTACCAAAGTAGCCGGCCGGCCGGTTTCCATTCACTTCACTTCAATCCAAAAAGCTCGAGTACTTGCCTCCCCAAAGAGGGAAGGCGACAAAGGAAAAAGCCTAAGGGTAAAAAGCATACGCGAATGGAAACCAAACATGCACATAATAATATTTACATAAAAGACCTCCAAGAGGCCAGCATTCAACATAGTTTGGATACACCCCCAGTGGGTGGAACTGCGAAAACTTAATGAAGATTGTTCAAAAGACAACAAGCAGGAAAAATAAGGACGGCAGGTCAAGCCGGCGGACCGATCGATGAGCCGGGCTGGTTGGTGGAGACAGTTGTGCCGGCTGAAGGAGCGGCCGGCTGGCAAACCTCGGTTTGGTCACCGCCTCCCGCAGAGGGTGCGCTTCCACACGCCTCGTTGCTGGAGGCACGGTCGGCCTGAGGTCGGCCGGTTGTTCCACCAGCCGGCTTGACGTCTTCGCCGTCCTCCTCTTCGTCATCCTCGCCCTTGTCGCTGGAGGCGATCTCCTCTGCCGAGTCCTCGCCCACCGCCGGGTTCAGCCCGAACCACTCCTCCGGCTGGGCAACACCGTCATCATCGATTTCGGGTGCAAAAATGCTGATGTCGGTGCACTCGGCGATCGTCGAAGCACGCTGGGCGATAGCCGGCCTCACCTCCTCCAGCTCCGCGTCGGCCTCCATCCACCAAGTGCGCAGCTGGTCCAGGCTCAGCCCTGGGTACCAAGCCCGAACGAACTCCAACGCCCGCCCGTCTCCGAGGCGGGCCGCCGATGCCTTCCAAGCCTCAAAGCGACCGACTGCGACCTCCAAACAGTCGGCAGTCCGGCTTGGGGTGCGGGGGATCGTCTCACCGGGCCAGAGGGCGGCCAACACTTGCGCCCCGGCACGTTGGAGCCGGCGAAGCATCTGATGAGCTGGCTACAACCGCGGCTGGACAGCCAAGAGCTGCTCCTCAAGCGTTCGGTTCGCATCCGGCGCGATGTTGGCCCCCGCCTGACGGCGCGCCTCGCGATGGGCTTCGATGCTTTGGGCGGCAAAGGCGGAGTAGCCGGGAAAGTAGTCTGCGCAAGGAAATAGGCAGCAGCACAAGTTAGAACAAGAACCAGACGCCAAGGGGCAGGAGAGGAGCGAGGAAGGCGGCTTACCGTCGATCAAGTCCTCGATGCGGCCGAAGCCCTCATCCAGTGCTCGCCGGGTCTCAGCCCAGCTCGCCGCCTCGGTCTCAAACTCTGCCTTTAGGGCAGCCTCGCTATCCTGCGCTTGCTGCAGGGCCGCCTTGTGGCTCTTCTCCTGGTCAGCCAGCTTCTTGGCCAGGTGGTCACGCTCCTGGACCAAGACAGCGTACTCGACGTCCTTGGTATGAAGGGCGGCCTGCGCTTCGCCGAGCTCCTTCCTCAAGTCGGCGTTGGCCCCTGAAGACAAAGAAAAAGACAAACCAATAAGGAAAAAGTCGTCAAGAAAGATCCGACCCGACTGCGCAGCAGTCGGCCCGAATCTCGGGGACTACACCCAGTGGGTGCGCTGACGCGCCCCCACAGGAGATAGACAAAATCAAGTACTTACTTCGGCTGTCGGCCAGGTCGTCGGTCCTTCGACTCAACTCCCGAGCCTGGGAGTTGAAGGCGGTAGCACGGGAGTTATGATATTCCTGAAAGATTCAGACAAGAAGCAAAGATAAGGTGGTCGTCAAGAAAGATTCGACCCGACTGCGCAGCAGTCGGCCCGAATCTCGGGGACTACACCCAGTGGGTGCGCTGACGCGCCCCCACGGAAGAAATCAAGAGATCAAAGCGGCCAAGAATGAAGGACTCACCCGAATGGCGGCTCGCGTCGACAGGAACTCCTGGGTGAACTGCTGCAGCAAGGCGGCCTGAGCTTGAAGTCGGCTCCGGACCCCTTGAGCCGCCACATTCAGCTCGCCAGTCCCCCCGCTGGGAGTCCACTCGGATGTGGCGGTTTTGGCCGTCTCCAGATCCTCCACCGACTGGCCTACGCCCGCGACTCGGCGCGACTCCAGCGGAGCGGCGCCTCCCCCTGCGCGCCGACACGTCACCGGCTGCACCTCGAGGCCGGCTCCGCCCTCCGGCTCACCCCCGGCCAGCTCCCCTGGCGCCGCTGACGATTGGCCGCCTTGGCCCGCCCCGGTTGGCGCTGCCGGCGGCGCTCTCCCTGCGAAGACCACGGGGTCCTCCCTCCTCTCCATCAGCGGCGGGTCTTGGACGATTTCCTCTGCCAAGGGCAATGGGGTGTCAGGGGCCACGGCTCGGAGGGGAATGGCGAGCAGCGGAGGCTGGTTGCGCGAACCCTCCGCCTCCGTCCCCGCGGTCGCCGCCTCCGCCTGGGCCTTGGCTGCCGCGTCGGCCTGCTCCCTCGCCGCCTGGGCGGCCGCTTTTTCCGCCGCCTCATGCTCCTCCCGTGCCTCACGGGCGTTCCGCTCCGTGGCTTCCCTGAGGTCGGCGCGGGGGTCCACACGGCGGGAGCTCGAAGACCCTCCAGCCGGCCCCACTACGGAGCCGCCCGGACCCCGCTCAAGGGAAAGCGGCGCCCTTTCCAGCAAGCGGGTTAGGGTTAAGAAGAATTTTCGAACAAGAGAGAACGATGAAAAGCCTGCGGCAGGGCAATTGACCACTTACGCTGAGACCGCCTGAGGCTGCTTCACCGCCTTGCGGAAGCGGGCCGCTTTCGCAGCCGCCTCATCTCGCTTGGTCGCCGCGGTGGAGGCTTTGGACTTCTTCAGCCGACTGCCGAAGAGGCCTGAAGCGGCCCGACGCTTCTGTGCACCGCCGCCTGCAGCCGGCGCGATGGACGAGCCCGCGCCCTGATGGTCGGCCACCGGCTGGCGACGCGGGGCGACTTCGGCTTCGAAATCATCCGGCCAGTCCTCGAAGCTAGCGGTGAGCCTTGTGCCCCCAAGCTCGGCGTCGTCCCCCACAACGGCGTCTTCCATGGCGGCCGCCCCCAAGTCCGGGTCATCGACGTCGTCCACCGTGCGGTCAGTGGCGTACTGGCGTTCTATCCCTGCTGCCCCGGTCGTTGGCGGGAGAAGAGGGTTCTGCTAAGAAGAACCAACCGATCAGAAGCCGGCCATCATAAAGCCGGCTACCAACGAAAAGAAGAAAGAGAAGAAAGCTTACCACGGGCGGAGGGTTGGCGCGAGAATACGGCGCCTTGCCGTATCGCCAGTCCTCGGCGAGCTTGCAATTGGAGATATAATTTACCATATACGACACCTCCGCATGAGGCATCTCCCTGGTGCTCAGCCGGCTTGGATCAAAGCGGCCGCTCATCTGACACATCATGTGGGGCCGGCTTTGGAGAGGAGATATTCGGCGCTCCATGAAGGCGGCCACCAAGTCGGCCCCGCTCAGGCCTTCCGACTGGATCATCACCCGAAGCCGGGAGACGGCAGCATTCCCGGCCTGAGACAGTGACCGGGACCGGAAACTCCATGAGGGCTGCCTCCCAGCCGGCGGGCCGGCTACGTAAGCTGGCAGGTTGATGTGGTCTCCTTGCTCGGCGACGTTCTTCACGTAGAAGTATGACTTCTGCCAGATCTTCACCGACTGGATCAGGGGGATGGGCGGGAACGGGTTCTTCTCGCCCGCCCTCCTCATGGCGATGAAGGCCCCGCAGGGGGCGGGCACGCCTACGACGACGGTGCCGAGTTTGCTCTGGAAGAATTCCCCCCAGAGCTCCAGCGTGGGGAGCAGCCCCAAGAAACCTTCGCAGAGAGAGACGAAGGCTGACAGCAGCATCACCGCATTGGGCGTGAGGTGATGCGGCTGAAGGTTGTAGAACTCGAGGAAGGAGCGCAGGAATCCACTCGCCGGAAGGCCGAAGCCGCGTAGGAAGTGTGAGCGGAAGACGACCCGCTCGCCCTCCTCCGGTGCCGGCGAGATCTCCGTCTCCGGCGCCAGGCGGACCCGCACGAGGTTGGCTTCGGGCAGGCGCCGAGTCTGGCGGAGGAACGCAACATGGTCCTCATGGACGTTGGAGCCATCCCATGAGCTCGACAGCGCCATGGGAGGAAGACGATGTGGCGGCGCGGCGGCGCTGAGATGGGAAGCTGCGGCGGCAACGAGAGGAAGAAAGGAGGACGAGAAGGGGCGGAGCGAGAGAGAGCGTGCGAACCTCTGTCTCTCCCCCTCCTCCTCCTACTTATAGGCTCGCGTGACGGAGCCGAGGAGGCGCGGCATGGGGAAACGTGGGGATCGATCATGCCCACTCCCCCACGTCCCGCGTTTATTGCGCCCTAACGGCGAAATAAAATCGCCACGGGAGTGCGAGCGGTCCACCTGGGCCGCAGAAGATCAGCGTTCGGGCCGAGGCCTAGGAGTGGCGGGCCGGGCCTGCGGCGGCGTCCCGTCGCACGCATGCGACGGCAGGGTCTCGCTGCCATGTGGCCCGCGGGAGGGCCCGCGGTCAGCACGCGGGTTGACCACTTTCCCGCCTGCAAGACGCAGGGCTCCCCGAAATCGGCATACATCAGCAAAGCCGGCTCTTCAGGATAGGAAGCTGACCAAGCTTCTCGTCCCTCTGTCCGCCTCGAAGCTCGATCAACTTCAGGGACTACTGTCGGAGTAAATAGCCATGGGTAGCCTAGCCGGCTTCCCCTGGCCCTTCTGAAAAAAATACGAGCCCGTCCGGCTCTCGAGAATCCAAGACATGGGGCCACCTTCCCCTTGCTGGCTGTCACCCAGGCCGGCTTTCGGAAGGCGGCCCGACTTTAGCCCTCATGAAGAAAGCTTTGGAGAGGGACGACTTCGAGAAGCCGGACGCAAGAAGGCCGACTCCAAGAAGCTGGCTCCCATAAAGCGGTCGAGACCGTACCCTCAAAGTTTGCATCCACCTAGCGGCGATGAGATGGGGCGTGGCTACAGTGAAGCCTGCCACCCCTGAATCCCGGAGCACGCCTGGCACAGTGCGCCGTACGGAGTGACCATGACCCGTCCGGTGCGGCACTGTTGCCATGTTGACCTTGATGTCATCCACGATGGGCTACCAGTACGGCCCACGGGCGGTGGGCCCCTTCGGGCAGAGAGACACCCGAAAGCGGCCTGGCCTCCCCAAGTCGGCCCGAGACGGGGCCGGCTCCCCGCAGCCGGCTCGCTTCCCCCCTCGAAGAAGACGCCCCATTAAGGAGACAAGACGCGGTAAGTCTACAGTGATCGCCCGCAGGACGGCGGCACTGTAGCCACGCTTACCTCAACGAAGCCATCGTCATCAGGTTCAGGCAACAGTGACCAGCCACCGACAAGACCCTTGGCAGTGGGGCCTGTCTGTCGCTAAGGAGTTGGCAGCCGGCAGGACCCACCAGCCGGCGGGCCCCAGCAGTCGGCATAGAAGCCGGCGAGCGCAGTCACAAACGGCTGGGCCCTGCGCCCAGTCGGATTACCATTGTACCCCCGAGGGGTAGGCCTATATAAACCCCCCGGGGCACCCATGCAAAGGGTTGGACCCCCTGCTAGTTTTAGACACCACGCGAGGAGAAGAAGCAAGCTAGCCGTGCCCTTCTTCCTCCTCCCACCGAACAGCTCAAGGAGCATCGTGTAGCTACTTGTCCATCTAGTGATCATGCGGAGACCCCGCAGAGCAGCAGTAGGGGTGTTATCTCCACGGAGAGCCCCGAAGCTGGGTAAGATTCGCCGGCGTGCATGTCTTCGCCTCATCCCGTTTCCAGGCACCGGCGACGTCTTACTGGCTCCCACAATGATAAGCCACCCGTTGGCATATGTCGCACCTACCACCCGACAGAATCTGAATTTGCTTTTGTGTTATTTTAGTATGAACTCTTGGTTAGATCGATCGGAAAGAATAGCTTCATGTTATTTTAGTACGAACTCTTGGATAGATTGATCAGAAAGAATAGCTTTGAGGTGGTTTCGTACCCTACAAACAATTCCGTCTTATGTTCTCCTCTAGATAGAAACTTTGGAGTGATTCTTCATTGCACATTGAGGGACGGTTATATGATCCAATTATATTAGCACTGTTGAGATATTGCACTAGCGAAAGTATGAACCCTAGGCCTCACTTTCAAGAATTGCAATACCGTTTTTGTGCCTGTTTACTATTTGCTACCTTGTTGTTTTTAATTATTCAGATTATAAAAATACATTTCTACCATTCATATTACACTTGTATCACCATCTCTTCGCCGAACTAATGCACCTATACAAATTACCATTGTATTTGATGTGTTGGGGACACAAGAGATTTCTTGTATTTGATTGCAGGGTCGTTTGAGAGAGACCATCTTCGTCCTACACCTCCCACGGATTGATAAACCTTAGGTCATCCACTTGAGGGAAAATTGCTACTGTCCTACAAAACTCTGCGCTTGGAGGCCCAACACGTGTCGACAAGAATAAAGTTGCGTAGTAGACATCAGTCATGTCTACATAGTTCTCGAACCCGTAGGGTCCACACGCTTAACGTCCGATGACGATTTGTATTATGAGTTATGTGTTTTGGTGACCGAAGTTTGTTTAGAGTTCCAGATGAGATCACGGATATGAGGAGGAGTCTTGAAATAGTCAAGAGGTAAAGATTGATATATTGGAAGGTTATATATGGACACCGGAATGATTCTGATAAGGATCGGGGATTTTTCGGAGTACCGGGAGGCTACCGGAACCCCCCGGAAAGTTAATGGGCCTAATGGGCCATAGTGAAAAGAGGGAGGATGCCCAATCCGAATTGGACAAGGGGAGGGGGCGCGACCCCCTGTTTCCTTCTCCCTCTTCCCCTTTCCCTTTTCCCCTCTCCGTTGGAAGGAAGGGGGCAAATCCTACTAGGAGTGGAGTCCTAGTAGGACTCCCCCCATGGCGCGCCACCCCTATGGCCAGCCTCCTCCTCCCCCTCCTCTATATAACGGGGCAGGGGACACCCCAAAGACACACCAAGATATCTCTTAGCCGTGTGCGGTGCCCCCCTCCACAGTTTACTCCTCCGGTCATAGCGTCGTATTGCTTAGGCGAAGTCCTGCGCGGATCACATCACCATCACCGTCACCACGCCATCGTGATGTCGAAACTCTCCCTCGACCCTCTGCTAGATCAAGAATTCGAGGGACATCATCGAGCGGAACGTTAGCTGAACATGGAGGTGTCGTACGTTCGGTACTTGGAGCGGTTGGATCGTGAAGACGTTCGACTACATCAACCGCGTTAACCTAACACTTCCGCTTTCGGTCTATGAGGGTACGTGGACACACTCTCCCCCTCTCGTTGCTATGCATCTCCTATATAGATCTTGCGTGATTGTAGGAAATTTTATGAAATTGCATGCTATGTTCCCCAGCACTCGCCAATGAAGAAATTCTTCTCTTCGGAGAATTTGGCACTATCAAACTTTAACCGCTTGAGGCCCTTGCCAATATTGGGCATCACGGGAATGGGTTCAAGAAGATTTTGCCATTTTGTTCTGACATCAAGCACTGGTCGTGGAAACCCAGTTGAATCATTTGGATCCATCACAACAAGAGCTCGGGCAACTTCCTCAGCTGTGGTAGTTGGAACTGTATCTGTGTGTGCTGAGGGAATTGAATCTGCACACGGAGGAGAGGTATTGATGACATCAACATCAGGGTCATCATGAGCAATATCATTAGTTGCTGTAGCTAGAATTTCTTCAGGAATACTTTGGAGCGATGGTTTTTGTTCTTCAGAGCAAGTGTGTATTTCTTCAGTGCGCGCAGGCGGCTGAGGCTCTTGAGTGAGGGGAGTGGTGACGGGTGAATTAGGGTGAGCTGCTTCCCAAAATTCATCATGAAGAACGGGCGTTTTTGCATTGTCAATGGCCACATCCTCTTCCATTTCTTCACTCAGCGGAGCTCGCTGAGGAGTCTGTACAGTTTCATGAGGCATTGATACATTAGCATCAACCTCAATCTCTTCATCCATTTGCTCTGTGGTAGCAGTAGAATGGGTATTTCTTCATCATCTTCATCATCCTAAGGGATTTGATAATCCACCCCATATGGAACCATTTAAAGATCATCCAAATAACGTGATGGGGGTGCTGATGAAATTGGAATTGCATCAATAGGAATGACAATTGAAGACAATGTCGCCATCTTCAGATTCAGGTGCAGGTGGAGCTGACACCCTTCTATTCTTTGCTTCTCGCTTAGTAGCCTTTGTCTTCTTCACTTCTAATGCGGAAGGAAGGGTGATTAGCTTCAAAGATGAAGTCGTTGTTGGAGCTGTTGCTGAGGAACTAGTTGGAGCAGTTTCATCAGGCGTGACTGATGCAGTCACCCTGGGAGGTTCTTCAGGCACGACACTTGCAGTCGCCCTAAGAATTTGTTCAGATGCAACATAGTCAGTTGCCCTTTAAGTTTCTTCAGGCGCAACTTCTTCAGTTGCCATGTTAGTCTCTTGAGTAGATGAAAGGCGCAGTCTCACTGGCCTATGGTTTAGTGGTTGGAGCTGAGGAACTGGATGGTGGTGCCATGCCAAATTTGACTCCTTCTCTCTTATTGTGGTCTTCAACCACCTTGGTTGACGCAGTGATGAATCGCTCTTTCACGCCACAACAATGATTGGCATGTCTCTCATATTCTTCAGACAACTGATGAATTTCATATTGTAATTGCACAAGCTGCTGAGGGGATATAGACATCATCTTCTTCCTCGGTTCCTTCTCCTTCTGGATTTTTTGTTTCTTCACAAGTTTAGCTTTGTGCTATCTTGTGCTTGTCATTCAATATGAATGAGGAAATCATGTGTCTTGGGCCAGGAGGTCGATTCAAATCATCAAGAGGTGTCTATGGGTTGGTACACTAGATTTCAATGAAGTCCAGGAGCCGCTTAGGATCTAGCAGCATAGGAATTGAAGGGTTCTTGGCAATAGCTTCTTGCTCTTGCCTTCATCTGAGGAACTCAGCAAGTTCATCCTCATCTGCCAGCCCATGTTCATCAACCTGAGGCACTATGGCCTTTCTCTTGGGACTTTGCCTAGTTCCACGGCCTGCAGTGACTTTTTGCTTCAGCTTGGGCGTTGATGAAATTGGTTTCCCACTAGCTGAGGCACTTGATGCAACAAATGAGGCTATTGGAAAGCCCTCAGTGCACTAGCAAGATGCAAGCACAACTGGTGTTGAAGCTCTAGCTGCAGCCATTGAGGAACTTGATGCTGGAGGAGCCACTGAAGATTTTGAAATTTTAGGTGCAGAAGTCTTCGAAGCTTTAGGCTTGCCCACCGAGGGCATTGGATCTGATGGCCTCGGCTTATGTGCAGGCTTCTTTTGCATAGCCTTATTTGGAGTGCTTGCACTACCACTGCCACTTGCACCAGCTTCTATTGAAGCCTTTGTGGCTCTCTTGAATTCATCAACGACTTTCTTGGCCTATTTTGCCAGTTTAGCTTGACGCTTTTCCCATTCCTTGTGAAATTCTTCACCCCTTATGATACTAGTGGGATCAGCACGATGTCCTTCAGCAAGCAGTGGCCTATTGCACGGAGGCTTCACAGCAAAATCCTTCATGTATTTGGAGGTGGCGTATTTGTAATCTCTTCATTCGTACATCCAGTACCGTTTGATCTTCTACGGACGTGTTTTGTGCTGCTCTTTAGTTTCCTTTCCATGAGTTGCTTCATTTGGCATACAGTATCCTGAGTAAATATCCTCAGGGATCTCAAAAGCAGTGTGTTCCTCTTTCCTCTTGCCACCTTTCTGTGGCCTCTTTCCTTTAGCCATATTCTTCAACTGAGGTTTCTACACTTGTGAGGATTCTGATGAAGTTTGAAGGTTTTCCTCAAACTGTGTTGCAAATGAATTAATTTGATGAGAACCTAGAGATTCGTCGGCAGACATTGTACCTATGAATAGAGTATAGTTTCAAGGGAATAGGGAAGAGTCACATGTGTTCTCGGAGATTTTCAAAATAAACCAGTTGACGTAATTGACCTGTATCGTCTTGAAGAATTTCATCAACTATTCTTGACATAGGTTCCAGAATTGTACAGATTGAAGCAATTGCACAATTGAGGAATCTAGTTGTTAAGCATAACTTAGGTGAAATACACCAGACTAGCCAAGAGGAAGTGTTGAAGAATTGAAAGAGTTGTAAAAACAACACTTGAAGACTTTTTAGTAGAGTGAAGATCAAAGTGAAGCAGTAAATAAGCATTTTAATTACCCTAGAGATGAACTTGATGAACTAGACGACATGGCGATGGAAATCATCAGCCTAGATCTTCTGCGACCTAACGTGGCGATGAAAGACATCTACAGCGGCGGCGGAGGTGAAGAAATCCGCGTCCGGCGTGAGTACGTCGACGAAGAAGTTGAGGCAATGAAGCTCTTCTTCTCTGGTGGCAATGAGATCTAGCGTCAGCGCTAGGGTTTGAGGACTGAGAGTGAAAAGAGCAAGGAGGGGAAGTGAACTAACATTGATAGGGTCAAGGCTATTTATAGTCGCATTGAAAACAGAGGGGTCCGAAATTTTTGGACGGATAAGCCCCTAACCATTCGCATCTCGATGACACATGTCACACATGAATTTTCACACTTATACATGCGTGTAAAGCGTGGGATGAAGTTACTGTGGCAACCGCCAAAAAAAACTTTGAGAATCTTTACAATGTGTTCACAATTTCTTCAGCCGTCATGGACACAAGGAAGACTTTCAACGGTGTCAAGTAGAACGCATATGAAGAATTTGACAACAGAGTGGGTTGATCTTAGCATAGAGGGAAGCAAGTCCGACCACATCCACATAGATGAAGAAATCAAATTGAAGAATTGGCAATATGTCGATGTTGTTGAGGACATGAAAAGCTCAAATAAAAATTTAAATAGATATTAGTGAATAATAACCTCAAGTGACGAATTTGAAAAGTTCGATGAAATTGCAAATGACAAAAAACTCAAATTTGATGTATGTCATAGAAAGGTGGTGGCATTACCCACCGTATAAGAACTATGATGACTTCAGACACCGCGTACAATTATCGTAGGGTTCTGAGAGTCAAGTTCTTCATTAATTTCTTCACACTTAGAGGTTAGTCTTCATTGATTGAAGAAAAATGTTACTTCATGTGTTGTGCATCAAAGTCATCAAAAATGCATCAGCATTAGGATGTGTGTCCACTTCAGAGGACATTCGAAGATTCTAGGATATTTAGCTCACACTGCAACTTGCAGAATCTCTTTTCATCCATGGGCTTAGAGAAGATATCGGCAAGCTAGTATTCAGTCTTCACATGGTCAATGACAATGTCTCCCTTTAGCACATGATCACGAAGAAAATGGTGATGAATCTCAATATGCTTCGTCTTGGAATGTTGCACTGGGTTGCGGGTGATCTTGATAGCACTCTCATTGTCGCAGAAGAGAGAGGGACTTTCTTCATGTTGACGCCATAGTCCTAGAGGGTTTGCTTCCTCCATAGCAACTGTCAGCAGCACGCACCAGCGGCAATGTATTCAGCATCAGCTGTGGGAAGTGCCATGCTAGTATGCTTCTTTGACAACCAACAAGAAAGAGCTCGTCTGAGGAAATGGCATGTGCCTAATGTAGACTTGCGATCCACATGATCTCCAGCATAATCAGAATCAGAAAATCCAGCTAGATCAAAAGATGAGCCCTTGGGGCACCATAATCCAAGTGTTGGTGTGTGAGCTAAATATTGAAGAATTCGTTTCACGGCCTGATGGTGTGATTCCTTCGGTATTGCATGAAATCGGGCACACATGCAAATGCTAAGCATAATATCTAGCCTAGATGCACATAGGTAAAGAAGCGAACCAATGATGGAGTGATATATCCTCTGATCAAAATCTTTACCATTTTCGTTAGTGCCGAGTTGACCATTAGTAGGCATTGGAATTTTGAGGCCTTTGCAATCTTGCATGCCGAATTTCGTCAGGCAATATTTGAGGTATTTCTCTTGAGAAATGAAGATGCCATTAGGTTGTTGACGAATTTGAAGAACAAGAAAGAATTTCAATTCTCCCAGCATAGACATCTAATATTCTTCACGCATCATATATGCAAATTCATCACTGAAACGCTTGTTAGTGCAACCAAAGATAATATTGAAGGAAATATGCCCTAGAGGCAATAATAAAGTTGTTATTTATATTTCCTTATATCATGATAAATGTTTATTATTCAAGCTAGAATTGTATTAACCGAAAACTTAGTACATGTGTGAATACATAGACAAAACAGAATGTCCCTAGTATGCCTCTACTTGACTAGCTCATTAATCAAAGATGGTTAAGTTTCCTGACCATAGACATGTGTTGTTATTTGATGAATGGGATCACATCATTAGGAGAATAATGTGATGGACAAGAACCATCCGTTAGCTTAGCATTATGATTGTTGAGTTTTATTGCTATTGCTTTCTTCATGACTAATACATGTTCCTCTGACTATGAGATTATGCAACTCCCGAATACCGGAGGAACACCTTGTGTGCTATCAAACGTCACAACGTAACTGGGTGATTAAAAAAAATGCTCTACAGGTGTCTCTGAAGGTGTTTGTTGGGTTGGCATAGATCGAGATTAGGATTTGTCACTCTGTGTATCGGAGAGGTATCTCTGGGTCCTCTTGGTAATGCACATCACTATGAGCCTTGCAAGCAATGTGTCTAATGAGTTAGCCATGGGATGATGCATTACGGAATGAGTAAAGAGACTTGCCGGTAACGAGATTGAACTAGGTATGGTGATACCGACGATCAATCTCGGGCAAGTAACATACCGATGACAAAGGGAATAACATAGGTTGTTATGCGGTTTTGACCGATAAAGATCTTCGTAGAATATGTAGGAGACAATATGAGCATCCAGGTTCCACTATTGGTTATTGACCGGAGATGTGTCTCGGTCATGTCTTCATAGTTCACGAACGCGTAGGGTCAGCGGACTTAACGTTCGATGACGATTTGTATTATGAGTTATGTGATTTGATGAACCAAAGTTTATTCGGAGTCCCGGATGAGATCACAGACATGACGAGGAGTCTCGAAATGGTTGAGACATAATTATTGATATATTGGAAGGTTATGTTTGGACACCGGAATGGTTTTCGAAAGGTTCGAACATTTTCCGGAGTACCGAGGGGTTACCGGAAAACCCCGAGGGTTAATGGGCCTTCATGGGCCCTTGTGGAAGAGAGGAGGCGGCATCCAGGTGGAGGCGCGCGCCCCCCAAGCCCAATCCAAATTGGACTAGGGTTGGGGGGCGGCCCCCCTTTCCTTCTTCTCCTCCTTCTCTTTCCCCTTCCCCTTCTTCGAAAAGGAAAAGGGGGGGGGGCGAATCCTACTTGGAATGGAGTCCAAGTAGGACTCCCCCCTTGGCGCTCCCCCTCTAGGGCCGGCCTCCTCTCCTCCCCCCTTTATATATGTGGGAGGGGTGTCAGTTCAATATCCGGCGTATCTCGTAGTAGGGGTCCTAAGCTAGGCGTCTTGGAGTGATGGTAACATGGACACGGGATTTTACCCAGGTTCGGGCCCTCTTGATGGAGGTAAAACCCTACATCCTGCTTTTGATTATATTGATATGGGTGTAGTACAGGGTAAATGTGTCTACCACGAGACTGATCTAATGAATATGAGATTGTCTATTGACTAGCCTGGCCTCGGTTTATATATGCACCGTAGGCCTAGGGTTAGAGGAGTCCTTGTCTTGGGCGCCAAGTCTTGTGGAATCCTCCTTGTATGTAGCACGGGCTGTCCGAACTGGCCCAATAGTGAACTGCCATGGGGGTCCTCGGCCTGATCCAGCTGGTCGGGAGACGACGTGTTGAGTACCCCCTAGTCTAGGACACCGTCAGTAGCCCCCTGAACCGGTCTTCAAGTTGGGGACGCTCCTCGATTCCTCCGAACTGTTCTTCATCTTCGGTCGTCGGTCTTGAAAACTGGTTCAAAAAATCTTCTCATCTTCGATCTTGAAGATCATCGAAGTGCATCCAAAGAGTTTACACATCGGGTATCCGAGGATCCCTTTTAAGTTTCCGGCCTTTATCAATGCCTTGTTATTTTTATGCCACACCTCGGGTTTGAAGTTGTTCCTGGGTGGTAGTGTCCTCTTGCGTCCGAGCTCCAACGCCGGACTATGTCCAAGCTCCAACGCCGGACTGTGTCCAAGCTCCAACACCGGACTATGTCCAAGCTCCAACGCCGGACTGTACCTAAGCTCCAACGCTGGACTATGTCCAAGCTCCAACATCGGACTATGTCCAAGATCCAATGCTGGACTGTGTCCAAGCTCCCACGCCAGACTATGTCCAAGCTCCAACGCCGGACTGTGTCCAAGCTCCAATGCCGGACTGTATCCAAGCTCCAACGCCGGACTATATCCAAGGTGTCATAGATCACCTTGCTTCAAAAAAGTTGAAGGAGTTTAGCCGAGCTTAATGCCGAAAATGCCCTCTATGGAGCCAGCCACTGGCGCCTGAGCTTTATGCCGAACTGCTTCTGAGGTGGTGCACCACCCCGACTGCGGGCCGATTTTTTGTCAATATTTTTGATTGGTGCAATTTATTCTCTGCCGAGATAAATAGCCAGTAGCCTCAAGGTGTGTATCGGTCTAAAACCCGAGATGCACATGAAGGATGAAATAAGACCGCTGATACCTATGCATGCACATGAGAGGGGTGTCAAGTAGTATACCATCCTCGAAGGGGTCAAGTGAGCACATGTAAAGGAGATGATTCACCTTTGTGTATGTGAAATAGATGTCGCACGTGTCACTTGCCAAACGGACTCTTGACATGGTGATGCCCGTAGGATGCTCCGCATCATCTCCCCTCCCTTGGGAAAGATCCGACCTCGGATCGAAAACCAAATCACCATGGGAAATAGATGGCTTCGCCGTGTAGAAGCGGACGTTCACCAAGTAGTCATCATCTTCAAGCTTGAAGTGGGCACTCTCCAATGTCACACCGTCTAGTAATTCCTTCAAAATGAGCAAGGACAACAAACACTTGGAAAAATAAATGTGGTTAGCGTTAGTGCAAAACCAAGCATTCAAGAGGTGATTCACCAAACAATTTGTCGTCATCATGCAAAGAATATGGTGTGACAAAGGATTGTGACATGGCATGTAAGCATATCAATCTAGCACAAGCAAAGAAATCATGGGGACAAGCATGTGAATGTGAGGTAGTGATGCAAATATGTGTGACAAGAGAAGAAGCATCTACCTCAAGTTCATAGAAAGCATTCACAAATTGCTCAATGAAAGGTCTATGGTAGGCATAGGAATCATTCACAACACCAAATAAAATGAAGTGTCTAAACACATGGGTCAAGTGCAAGACAATCCAAGCATAATGTGCATGGGGTGTAGTGAATATAGTGTGGCACTCAACACAATAGAAAGAGCAATTGTTCATCATGTGTGAGGCAATCAAGGCAAGCATGTAGCAATCAATGGGACATGGCATATGTGAAGAAACGACATTGTTGCAAACAAACATGTGATAGGAGCAAGTAATCCAAGAATTGGATGCAACACACAAGGCATATATATCATGATGCATGGAATTGTGAAAATGACAAGTCGAAGCAAGATCTCTGACTAGTGTGCAATCAAGTGGTCCAAGATGAACAATAACTCACATGGTGCAAGCTACACAAGTAGTATGATCCGCAATATCCATGCTCAAGAAAGATGTCACCTGGAAGGCGTGTGCTTGTGCATTCTTCACATTGCCGAAGTGGTAGGAAAGGTGGTGTAGAAGCGAGTCATGGTCGAATGTATGAGGCTTGCTCTCAAGTGCTTGAATGGTCAACTCATTTGACATGGAAGTTGACACAAAGTCCAAGTAACCTACACATGCACACAATAAAACAAAGAACGTATGTGCATGGCAGATAAATGCATCATCCATCATGATGGCTCTCTTCTCTTGCACATAACCATTAGAAGCACAAGTGCATGAATAATATGATGCAACAATGGATATATTCATGGCACTAGGTATATGGTGCAAAGAGGCAAGACAAGCATGCTTCACAAGAAAAATGTCAAAATCTCCAATCATATGTGAGAATGCTATGGGGGCAAACTCATTATCAAGATGAGGGGCATTGTTGCACTCAATACATATCAAATCATCTAGCATGAGAGAGGCAACATATGGAGATATATGACAAGAAGCAACAACAATCATGTGAAAAGCATGTAGATGGTTGTTATCAACTACATGAAATGAGCAAGTATGAATCATTGGTGATGCAGCATAAGCAAGCATAGTAATCAAGTCGTGCAAGCTAGTAGTGCGAAGACGCAACATACTAGAGGAAATCATGGCAATCGTGTCATGTGAGCAAATAATAGACATAGACAATGCACATGACATATCGCAAGCATGAACACAAAGCAAGATGAAAGTATCAACATAGGCATGGGGCACAAAGCAAACATGGCAATAACAAGCAATATCTCCACCAAGCTTGCAAATACACATACAAGTATGAGAATCAATCATCATGTGTAATCCAAAGCATGGGTCACAAATGCATGGCAAAAGCATAGGAATGAGCATATCATGCAAAGTGAACATGGAAAGGTGGGCAAAGGATATATAATGGACAACAACCCATAGCCAAGTGAGGGCCATGTAGAAGAAATGTGCAAAGTCTTTGCACGAAGAGAGCGGTGGGAAAGACACTCCATGGGATCCCAAGTCATCATTTCTTTCTAGAGCTCGTTTTGTCAACTTGTGGGATTGCGAGGTTGACAAGAATTCATGGGTACCTACACAAAAGAGACACAAACGAAAGAGATTGTGTCTGTGGTAAATGTACACATCATCCATCATGATGTGTGTGTGCACGTGAGTGTTAGCACAAGATAAGCATCGCTCAAAGAAATTTGATGCATGGTATAAGAACATGTCATCCATCATGAAAGAATAGTTATTGTGTATAACACGATGGGGATGCAAATTGAGCATACAAGTATAAGGCACAACAATACCATTTTTATTCATGGGGAGCATATTGTGCACACAAGTATTGGGATCATGCAACGGATGGGAGTGATCAAAATCTCCTAAAATGTATGAGGAAACTATGGGGGTCTCCTCATGAGAAATATCAGAAACATCATATGGAGAAAATGGACAACTTCCAGAACAATGCATATCCGAAGCTAGGTGGTTATGGCATGGCATATGAGACAAATGATGCAAAGGAATATCAATATCATCACAAGAAAAACAAATGCCGATAACCATGGGCTTGTCATCTATGCCATATGTGCAAACTGGGTTCATTGTAATAGCATATGCATAGTCACTATGAAGAGATTGCAAATATGACATATGATTGATCTCATGCATAGCATATGACAAGTCAAGCGGATTGGCAAACATGATGTGACCGAGAGAATTAGCACAAGAAATCCTATGTAACATGGCATCACAACTAAAAGACTCCACATGGCAATCATCATACTCATCATAAATGGGTAAATCATCGCATGGGGAAATCATAGTAGCATGAAGCACGTCAATAGGGGGATCGACATCATGGAAGCAATCAATGTCATGAATGTCCACTAGTGGGACTAGAGCATCACCTTCACCTATGTTACCTTGTTCATTACACTCAATTGATGTAGGTGAGGTGTGAAAGACCAAATGGTGGCAAATATCATCATCTTGATGGAACCATGTGGGGGGTGCATCATATTCCACCATGGCCATCGTCTTGTCCAAAGGGAGGACGAAGTCATCATGGGTCGGCGCGTCATCATAGATGGGACCTAGCACCAAATGAGAAGACACAATAGAGGTAGAGGTCAAGTCGTTAGTGCTGAAAGTGGCCTCACATGACCTATTAACTATCTCACTCTCTCTATGTGGTGGTTCACTCACTCCCACAAAATAGGTGCACTCAATCTCACGTATGGTGGAGTCACTCATCTCACTCAAGTGGTGGGGGTTGTGGCTCTCCTCATATGGGAATTGGGGTAACACATCATATATGGGGCTAGTGGTGAAGTCACTCTCACTCTCAATATGGTGGCAAAAGTCACTCAAGTCATCATACGTCGCCGTGGTCGAAGGGAAAATCCCATGCTCAACCATCTCATCGCCATCGCCATGGATGAAGGTCGAAGATGACACATCATCACTCTCGCCTCCTAAGATGGAAGCATCATCCTTGCTCGCCACCTTGTCGCTCGCCTCCAAAGCTGGGTCCTTGAGGGTCTCCGTAGTCGTATTCTCTGCCACACCGTCTTGAAAAAGAGTCGTGGAGGACTCGGCATCATCAATGCCACAAAGAGGGATGGCAGTGAAATCGAAGTTGGGAGCATCGTCTTGGAGCTCGTCAGGCTTGGACATCATGGTGGTACTAGCCTCATGCTCGTTCTCATGGAGCTTGGTCATCGCGAAGTGAGCTTGGGGTGGAGATGCTTTGGCCTTCATGAGTTCTTGTTCCGCCATGAGAGCACCAATGTAGTTGTCGTCGAGGGACTTGTAGTTATCGAGGAAGATCATCTTGGAGATGTCATTTTGCAATCCCATCATGAAGTGGAACTTCATCGAAATGGGGTCGTCCACGCTGGCTCATCGCAAGGCAATCTTCATCTCCTTGAAGTACTCGTCAATGGACTTGGATCCTTGGATGGTGTTCTCGAATTGGTGTTGAAGTTGTGCCATGTAGGTTGGAGGCATGAACTCTCATCGCAAAGCTCTCTTCGTATTGGGCTAACTCATATCATAGGTCTCCGAAGGTGCGTGAAGCCACCATGTGGGCGCGTAGTCGTGGAAGTTCCTTGTGGCACACTTCACTTGATCTTCAGGAGTAACTTGATGTAGCTTGAGGTAGTCGTCCATCAAACGCTCCCACTCGAGATACTCCACGGGTTCTTGAGTCCCATAGAAAGGAATCGCGTGGTCGATGTCGAGGTCGTAGTAGCTCGTGGAAGTCATGAACTTGAGCTTGGGGAGCTTCTCTTGAGCATAGTCTTGAGGTGCTTGTTGGCGAAGATGCCGTATATCCAAAGGCAAAGATGCCTTGAAGTCGCTTGGCGAAGATGCCAAGGGAGATGGTGAAGTCGTTGAGCGGTTGTTGGTATTGAGCTCTTGACGTTCATGTTCTTTTTGGTGATGGTGTCGATGTTGATGTGATCTTGCCATAGATGGTAGCTCGGAAGCATCTGCTCTTGAGCGTCTTCTCGAAGATGAGGAAGATCGCTTGTAGGACTTGATGAGGGCTTTGATCTCATCTAGTTGAGAATGCATCTTGGCGTCGTTGGAGTTGTTCGTGGCATCGAACTTGTCATTGTTTTTGTAGACCGAAGATGAAATCCCTTGCCTATCCATCACAAGACTCGAGTAGAGGTGAGTAGGAAATGAGATAAACAATACCAAGTTACCTTTTCCCAAAGTTGAGGATGTATCCCGTTTCACTCAATGTGAGATGAAAGAATAGTGGAATTGGTACCGGACTTGTTCACTCACACCTACAAACTAAAGCTTATGGAGTAGCTCGGTGAGGATAGTGGCACAAAAATTTAATGCAAAATGTTAGCAAGAGTCAATAATGTTGAAAGAGATTCACAAATTCGCAAGTGAAACAAGTAGACCAATAGCAATATGGGTGGCACACGGAAACACACACACGAATAGATAAATGGGGTCGTGCAACCAAGGATGAGCACAAAATGTGGAATCCACGGAAAACGCTCGTGTTGCACAACTCAAGAGAGACGCTAGCACGATTGCTCAATAGGCGGATACGACACTTGTGCACAACCTATAAGATGCAAAAATGTATCGACTTTCTATCCCAAGTATGCTATGTATGTAAGTTCCGGTGGTATGATCCAAGCTGATCGGATAAGACAATGTGGTATGATGCTATGGCTTGGCTATTGCTTACAAGCTTCTTTGCTCTTTCTCTTTTGCTTAAAATCTTATTCTTTTTTTGTATATGGCCACAATGCGACATGCACAAACCAAAGATAGCAATTGGGTATATATGGGAACAAACTTGTGGCACAAAGAATGATATGATACCAATATGATATGGTATGGTATGTATGCAATGTATGGGAGGATCACTAATGTGCACAAGTAACGTTGCCAGCAATACTCAAATGGCTAGTCTCGATAGGCAAGTGATGCAAAATGAGCTAGGGGTTATCAATGCAATGGCAAGGGAATATACAATGGAGGGATACCACGATAGCAAGATGATATGGAGGTTACCGTCCTTGGCGATGATGAGTGGCGGTGATCTTGATGGAGATACCAAGATGATAGAGACTCATTCCTAAGTAGCCGAAACACCTTAGGAAACGGAAAAACCGCGAACTCAAAATCTCAAATGTCAAGTGGTGGTAGCGGGAATGCGGTGGTGGTTGCGTAACTCAAAGGGATTGCGGAAATGCAATGATGGGTTGTGAAGTACGCAATGCAGAAATGGAGGGTAAGGTGGTGGACTATACACGGTGTCGGAGTTGGAAGCACGGTCCCTAAGTAGCCGAAACACCTTAGGAGACACAACTCACAACACAAACAAAATTGGGTTAGGTCGGGGTAGCGGGAGTGTGAGGTGGGAAAAACTATGCGGAAGTTATGGTGGTGGTGGTTGATGAAGAAGCAACCGCTCCTAAGTAGCCTAGACACCTTAGGAGACTCAAATCACTCCTCAAGCAACCACTAATGCGATGGGGAACAAAATTGGTTAGGTTGCGGAAGTCGGTGGTGGTGTAGCGGATGATGTGGTGGAAGCCCTAGGCAAAGATGCCAAAATTGTCAAAATTTGATGGAGTCCAAAGATGTTGGTGGTATTTTTGTGGGAAGGGGGATGTCAAGAACTTTCCAACGAGCTAAAGAACGCGAAAATCGGACTCCGGATGAATTAGTTATGGCCGAAACAAAAATCAGCTGAAATCTGAAACTACAGGTTACGAACGTCCGGACAAGGTGAGATGTCCGGGGGCCGGACGTCCGGGCGGGCTCGGAAATCCGTAAATTCGGCTCGGGTTAGAGGTTTCGGTCGTCCGGAAAAGGTCGGACGTCTAGTCGTTCCAGGGGCTCCGGACGTCCGTAAAAGGCCGGTCGTCCGGTGGGTCGGGGTCAACGCGAAATTTCAGATCCGGGACGCGATTTTGGGCGGAATTTGAGGATTTTGGGGTCAAAATTGATGAGATTGTGTGGGTGAAAGATGGGGAAACTTGGGGAGATGCTAGATCCACTTGAAACCAAGCAAATCTATGGACCAAATCTAATAAAACTTCGTCAAACCAACAAATCACAAAAAAAATTTGGGGCTATTTTTGGTGAGGATTTTCGAATTTGGGGAAGAACACAACAAAATTAGGATAGAAAACGAAGAGGGGAGGCTCCGAAATCATGATCAACGTGGCTCATGATACCAAGATGATGTAGGGTGGAACCCTATTCGGCTGATCTTTCACGAAAGGAGCGGGATCCCTTGAAGAACACGGAGAACACGGGGAAGAACGGAGAGAAAACACAAGGGGAAACACTCAAGAACAAGTCCAATCACACATCCACTAGACAATCGAACACACAAGATCCACAAGGTACATGAACAACAAAGGGAAAGATACAAGGTAAAGTTCATCTCCGTGAGGAGGTCTTGAATCCACTAGGGGATTTTCCCATGAAGGGGTCTTGAATCCAAGGTGGATCTTCTTCGAAGAGGGGCCGCGGTCTCTCTCGTGGAGTAGTTCCGTAATGGATGAGCAAAGCTCTATCTCTAAATGAGCTACTACTTTGCTAACCATAGAAAAGAGGTGGGGGTGGTCTATTTATAGTCTAAGCCACGAAGGGATAAGTGGGAGAGAGATACAAGGACAGAGGCCCGGCTGCGCACATGCAGGTACCGGACGACCGGTGGGGGTCGGACGTCCGGTGGCTCAAGACGGTTCGGACGTCTGACGCGTGTCGGACGTCCGCTGATTCTTCTCAGGACAGGTGGCGTCGGACGTTCGGTTGGCGCCGGTCGTCCGACGTTTTGCTTTGGGATCGGTGGCACCGGATTTCTGGTAAGAGTCAGACGTCCGGTGCCTGGGACTTATCAGACGTCCAGTGTTCGTCGGTCGTCCAGCGGTAGTAGAGGGTCGGACGTCCGGTGGCTTCCGGTCGTCTGGTCGCTGTATACTGTGCAACTCCTTCTTCTTCCGTCTTCTCTTCCATGCTTCCCTCGCGGATAGTGTAGGTGTTCCTTGGCGCTTGCATTCCTCCTCGTCATCCGTGAAGTTCCGACAATACCTATGCATGCGCATGAGAGGGGTGTCAAGTAGTATACCATCCTCGAATTGGTCAAGTGAGCACATGTAAAGGAGATGATTCAACTTTGTGTATGTGAAATAGATGTCGCACGTGTCACTTGCCAAACGGACTCTTGACATGGTGATGCCCGTAGGATGCTCCGCATCATCGGCTGCATCGTCGTTTTTCTTCTCACATTGACTTAGGCAGCGACTACCTCTCATCTGCCGTTCTGCTATGTCCGCCACCGCCAAAAAATTTCTTGATACCCGATCTGTCCGCAGGCAAAATAGCACAACGCGGCAACAATAATGGCAGTACGCACACCGCGGCAGCAATAATTTTGCAGAAGAGATAATTTATATGGAACAGATCATACTGAAAAATATCACCTGATCGTTGATAAAGATTCCCATCGAACCACGATGAACACCTAATAGACTCTCAATGAAAGCACCAATGTCGGTTCAATATCCAGCGTATCTCGTAGTAGGGGTCCTAAGCTAGGCATCTTGGAGCGATGGTAACATGGACACGGGATTTTACCCAGGTTCGGGCCCTCTTGATGGAGGTAAAACCCTACATCTCGTAGTACAGGGTAAATGTGTCTACCACGAGACTGATCTAATGAATATGAGATTGTCTATTGACTAGCCTGGCCTCAGTTTATATATGCACTGTACGCCTAGGGTTTAGAGGAGTCCTTGTCTTGGGCACCAAGTCTTGTGGAATCCTCTGTGTATGCGGCACGGGCTGTCCGAACTGGCCCAATAGTGAACCGCCATGGGGGTCCTCGGCCCGATCCAGCTGGTCGGGAGACGACATGTTGAATACCCCCTAGTCCGGGACATCGTCAGGGGGAACCCCAAAGGCACACCAAGTCTTCTCTTAGCCGTGTGCGGTGCCCCCCTCCATAGTTACACACCTTGGTCATATCGTCGTAGTGCTTAGGCGAAGCCCTGCGCCGGTAACTTCATCATCACCATTGCCACACCGTCGTGCTGATGGAACTCTCCCTCGTCCTCAAGTGGATCAAGATATAGAGGGACATCATCGAGCTGAACGTGTGCTGAACGCGGAGGTGTCGTCCGTTTGGTGCTTGGATCGGTTGGATCGCGAAGACGTTCGACTACATCAACCGCGTTACTAAACGCTTCCGCTTTCGGCCTACGAGGGTACGTGGACACACTCTCCCCTCTCGTTGATATGCATCTCCTAGATAGATCTTGCGTGATTGTAGGATTTTTTTTGAAATACTGCGTTCCCCAACGGTGGCATCCGAGCCAGGTCTGTGCGTAGATGTTATATGCACGAGTAGAACAGAAAGAGTTGTGGGCGATAATAGTCATACTGCTTACCAACAACGTCTTACTTTCATTCGGCGGTATTGTTGGATGAAGCGGACCGGACCGACATTACATGACCGCGTTCATGAGACTGGTTCTACCGACGTGCTTCGCACACATGTGGCTAGCGGGTGTCTGTTTCTCCAACTTTAGTTGAATCGAGTTTGACTACGCCCGGTCCTTGTTGAAGGTTAAAATAGCACACTTGACAAAAAATCATTCTGGTTTTGATGCGTAGGTAAGAACGGTTCTTGCTAGAAGCCCGTAGCAGCCACGTAAAACTTGCAACAACAAAGTAGAGGACGTGTAACTTGTTTTTGCAGGGCTTGTTGTGATGTGATATGGTCAAGATGTGATGATATATAAATTGTTGTATGAGATGATCATGTTTTGTAGAAGTTATCGGCAACTGGCAGGAGCCTTATGGTTGTCGCTTTATTGTATGAAATGCAATCCCATGTAATTGCTTTACTTTATCACTAAGCGGTAGCGATAGTCATAGAAGCAATAGTTGGTGAGACGACAACGATGCTATGATGGAGATCAAGGTGTCAAGCCGGTGATGATGGTGATCATGATGGTGCTTTGGAGATGGAGATCAAAGGCACAAGATGATGATGGCCATATCATATCACTTATTTTGATTGCATGCGATGTTTACCTTTCATGCATCTTATTTTGCTTAGTACGGCGGTAGCATTATAAGATGATCTCTCACTAAATTTCTAGGTATAAGTGTTCTCCCTAAGTATGCACCGTTGCTACAGTTCGTCTTGCCGAGACACCACGTCATGATCGGGTGTGATAAGCTCTACGTTCACATACAACAGGTGCAACCCAGTTTTGCACACGTAGAATACTCGGGTTAAACTTGATGAGCCTAGCATATGCAGATATGGCCTCGGAACACCGAGATCGAAAGGTCGAACATGAATCATATAGTAGATATGATCAACATAGTGATGTTCACGATTGAAAACTACTCCATCTCACGTGATGATCGGACATGGTTTAGTTGATATGGATCACGTGATCATTTAGATGACTAGAGAGATGTCTATCTAAGTGGGAGTTCTTAAGTAATATGATTAATTGAACTTTAATTTATCATGAACTCAGTCCTGATATTATTTACATATCTATGTTGTAGATCAATAGCTTGCGATGTAGCTCCCCGTTTATTTTTGACATGTTCCTAGAGAAAAATAAGTTGAAAGATGATAGTAGCAAATGATGCGGACTGTGTCCGTGATCTGAGGACTATCCTCATTGCTGCATAGTAGAATTATGTCCTTAATGGACCGCTAGGTGATGGACCTATTGTAGGAGAAGATGCAGACGTTATGAACGTTTGGCAAGCTCGGTATGATGACTACTTGATAGTTTAGTGCACCATGCTTTACAGCTTAGAAGCGGGACTGCAAAAACGTTTTGAATGCCAGAGAGCATATAAGATGTTCTAAGAGCTGAAATTGGTATTTCAGACTCATGCCCGAGTTGAGAGGTATGAGACCTCTAACAAGTATTTTGCCTACAAGATGGAGGAGAATAGCTCAACCAGTGAGCATGTGCTCAGAATGTCTGAGTACTACTATCGCTTGAATCAAGTGGGATTTAATCTTCCAGATAAGATAGTGATTGACAGAGTTATCTAGTCACTATCACCAAGTTACTAGAACTTCGTGATGAACTATAATATGCAAGGGATGACGAAAACAATTCCCGAGCTCTTCATGATGCTGAAATCAACAAAGGTAGAAATCAAGAAAAGCATCAAATGTTGATGGTTGACAAGACCACTAGTTTCAAGTAAATGGGCAATGGAAAGAAAGGGAACTTCAAGAAGAATGGAAAGCAAGTTGCCACTCCCATGAAGAAGGCCAAAGCTAGACCCAAGCATGAAACTGAGTGCTTCTACTGCAAAGGAAATGGTCACTGGAAGCGGAACTACCCCAAATACTTGGCGGATAAGAAGGATGGCAAAGTGAACAAAAGTATAGATGATATACATGTTATTGACATGTACTTTACTAGTGTTCATAGTAGCCCCTAGGTATTTGATACCGGTTCAGTTGCTATGATTAGTAACTCGAAACAGGAGTTACAAAATGAACAAAGACTAGTTGAGGGCGAGGTGACGATGTGTGTTGGAAATGATTCCAAGGTCGATAAGATCACCATCGCATACTCCCTCTACCTTCGGGATTAGTATTGGAACTAAATAAATGTTATTTGGTGTTTGCGTTGAGCATAAATATGATTGGATCATGTTTATTGCGATACGGTTATTCATTTAAGTCAGAGAATAATTGTTGTCTCTGTTTACATGAATAAAACCTTATATGGTCTTACATCCAATGGAAATGGTTTACTGAATCTTGATCACAGTGATACACATAATATTAATGCCAAAAGATGCAAAGTTAATAATGATAGTACAACTTATTTGTGGCACTGCCGTTTAGGTCATATTGGTGTAAAGTGCATGAAGAAACTCCATGCTGATGGGTTTTTGGAATCACTTGATTATTAATCACTTGATGTGTGCGAACCATGCCTCATGGGCAAGATGTTTAAGACTCTGTTCTTCGGAACAATGGAGCGAGCCACTGACTTATGGGAAATAATACATACTGATATATGCGGTCCGATGAGTGTTAAGGCTCACGACAGGTATCGTTAGTTTCAGACCTTTACAGATGATTTAAGCAGATATGGGTATATCTACTTAACGAAAAACAAGTATGAAACATATGAAAAGTTCAAAGAAATTCAGAGTGAAGTTGACAATCATCGTAACAAGAAAATAAAGTTTCTACGATCTGATCGCGAAGGCAAATATTTGAGTTACGAGTTTGGCCTTCATTTAAAAACAATATGGAATAGTTTCACAACTCATGCCACCTGGAACACCACAGCATAATGGTGTGTCAGAGCGTCGTAACCGTACTTTAATAGATATGGTGTGATCTATGATGTCTCTTACCGATTTACCACTATTGTTTTGGGGTTATGCATTAGGGACAGCTACATTCACGTTGATAGGGCGCCATCTAAATCCATTGAGACGACACCGTATGAACTATGGTTTGGCAAGAAACCTAAGCTGTCGTTTCTTAAAGTTTGAGGTTGCGATGCTTATGTGAAAAAGCTTCAGCCTGATAAGCTCGAACCCAAATCGGAGAAGTGTGTCTTCATAGGATACCCAAAAGAAACTGTTGGGTACACCTTCTATCACAGATCCGAAGGCAAGATCTTTGTTGCTAAGAATGGATCCCTTCTAGAGAAGGAGTTTCTCTCGAAAGAAGTGAGTGGGAGGAAAGTAGAACTTGATGAGGTAGTTGTACTTTCTCCCGAATTGGAAAGTGGTTCATCACAAAAATCAATTCCAGTGATTCCTACACCAATTAGTGAGGAAGCTAATGATGATGATCATGAAACTTTAGATCAAGTTGCTACTGAACCTCGTAGGTCAACCAGATATGGTCCGCACCAGAGTGGTACCGTAATCCTTTCTGGAAGTCATGTTACTAGCCCATGACGAACCTACGAACTATGAGGAAGCGATGATGAGCCCAGATTCTGTGAAATGGCTTGAGGCCATGAAATCTGAGATGGGATCCATATATGAGAAAAAAGTATGGACTTTGATTAACTTGCCTGATGATTGGCGGGCCATTGAGATTAAATGGATCTTCAAGAGGAAGACAGACACTGATAGTAGTGTTACTATCTACGAAGCTCGAATTGTCACAAAAGGTTTTCAACAAGTTCAAGATGTTGACTACGATGAGAGTTTCTCACTCGTATCTATGCTTAAAGTTTGTCCAAATCATGTTAGCAATTGCCGCATTTTATGAAATTTGGCAAATGGATTTCAAAACTACATTCCTAATGGATTTCTTAAAGAAGAGTTGCATATGATGCAACCAGAAGGTTTTGTCAATCCGAAAGGTGCTAACAAAGTGTGTAAGCTCCAGTGATCCATTTATGGACTGGTCCAAGCATCTCAGAGTTGGAATGTACACTTTGATAGTGTGATCAAAGCATATGGTTTTATACAGATTTTTGGAGAAGCCTGTATTTACAAGAAAGTGAATGGGAGCTCTGTAGCATTTTTGATATTATATGTGGATGACATATTGTTGATTGGAAATAATACAGAATTTTTGGATAGCATAAAATTATACTTGAATAATGATTCAATGAAAGACCTCAGTGAAGCTACTTACATATTAGGCATCAAGATCTATAAACATAGATCAATACGCTTGATAAGACTTTCGTTGAGTACATACCTTGATAAGATTTTGAAGGAGTTAAAAATGGATCAGTCAAAGAAGGAGTTCTTGCCTGAGTTGTAAGGTGTGAAGTTGAGTAAAGACTCAAAACCAAACCACGGCGGAAAATAGAAAGAGAATGAGAAGTCATTCCCTATGCCTTAGTCATAGGTTCTATAAAATATGCTATGTTGTGTACCAGACCTATTGTGTACCTCACCATGAGTTTGGCAAGAGGGTACAATAGTGATCCAGGAGTGGATCACTAGACAACGGTCAAAATTATCCTTAGTGGAATAGGGACATGTTTCTCGGTTATGGAAGTGACAAAAAGTTCGTCGTAAAAGGTTACATCGATGCAAGCTTTGACACTGATCTGAATGACTGTAATTATCAGTCTGGATACATATTGAAAGTGGGAGCAATTAGCTAGAGTAGCTCCGTGCAGATTATTGTAGACATAGAAAATTTGCAAAATACATACGACTCTGAATGTTGCAGACGCATTGACTAAACTTCTCTCACAAGCAAAACATGATCACTCTTTGGGTGTTAATCACATAGCGATGTGAACTAGATTATTGACTTAGTAAACGCTTTGGGTATTAGTCACATGGAGATGTGAACTAATCACATAAAGATGTGAACTATTGGTGTTAAATCACATGATGATGTGAATTAGATTATTGACTCTAGTGCAAGTGGGAGACTGAAGGAAATATGCCCTAGAGGCAATAATAAAGTTGTTATTAATATTTCCTTATATCATGATAAATGTTTATTATTCATGCTAGAATTGTGTTAAGCAGAAACTTAGTACATGTGTGAATACATAGACAAAACAGAATGTCCCTAGTATGCCTCTACTTGACTAGCTCGTTAATCAAAGATGGTTAAGTTTCCTAGCCATAGACATGTGTTGTCATTTGATGAACAGGATCACATCATTAGAGAATGATGTGATGGAGAAGACCCATCCGTTAGCCTAGCATTATGACTGTTTAGTTTTTATGCTATTGCTTTCTTCATGACGTATACATGT
Source organism: Triticum urartu (assembly GCF_003073215.2). Lineage (NCBI taxonomy): Eukaryota > Viridiplantae > Streptophyta > Magnoliopsida > Poales > Poaceae > Triticum > Triticum urartu. The sequence goes on along the minus strand of NC_053028.1, from coordinate 332,217,859 downwards.
TCCTATGACTATGAGATTATGCAACTCCCGAATACCGAAGGAACACCTTGTGTGCTATCAAACGTCACAAGTAACTGGGTGATTATAAAGATGCTCTACAGGTGTGTCTGATGGTGTTTGTTGAGTTGGCATAGATCGATATTAGGATTTTTCACTCCATGTATCGGAGAGGTATTTTTGGGCCTTCTCGGTAATGCACATCACTATGAGCCTTGCAAGCAATGTGACTAATGAGTTAGTCATGGGGTGATGCATTACGGAACAAGTAAAGAGACTTGCCGGTGACGAGATTGAACTAGGTATGATGATACTGACGATCGAATCTTGGGCAAGTAACATACCGATGACAAAGGGTGACGTATGTTGTTATGCGGTTTGACCAACAAAGATCTTCATAGAATATGTAGGAACCAATATGATCATCCAGGTTCCTCTATTGGTTATTAACCGGAGATGTGTCTCGGTCATGTCTACATAGTTCTCGAACCCATAGGGTCCGCACGCTTAATGTTTGATGACGATTTGTATTATGAGTTATGTCATTTGATGTAGCGAAGTTTGTTCAGAGTCCCGGATGAGATCACGGACATGACGAGGAGTCTCAAAATGGTCGATACATAAAGATTCATGTATTGGAAGGTTACATCCAGACACCGGAATGGTTTGGGTCGTTTCGGATGAGTTTCGGAGTACCGGGGGTTACCGGAACCCCTCCAAGAAGTTATTGGGCCTCATGGGCCTAGTGGTGGAAGAGAGGAGGCAGGCCAAGAGGTGGCCCCCCCTAGCCCAAACCGAATTGGACTAGGGCTAGGGGGCCGCCCCCCTTTCCTTCTCTTCTCCTACTCCTTCCCCCTTCTCCTTGTGGAAGTAGGAAAGGGGGGGGGCGAATCCTACTTGGAGTAGTATCCCCCCTTTGGGCGCGCCAACCTTGGCCGGCCTCCTCCTCCCTCACCCCTTTATATACGTGGGAGGGGGCACCCCATAGACACACAAGTTGATCTTTAGCCATGTGTGGTGCCCCCAATCCACAGTTTTCCACCTCGGTCATATTGTCGTAGTGCTTAGGCGAAGCCCGGCATCGGTAACTTCATGATCACCGTCACCATGCCGTCGTGCTGACGGAACTCACCCTCGGCCTCAGCTGGTTCAAGAGTACGAGGGACGTCACCGACCTAAACATGTGCAGATCGCGGAGGTGCCGTGCGTTCGGTACTTGATCGGTTGGATCATGAAGCGTTCGACTACATCAACAGCGTTACTAAACGCTTCCGCTTTCGGTCTACGAGGGTACAAAGACACACTCTCCCCTCTCGTTGCTATGCATCTCCTAGATAGATCCTGCGTGATCGTAGGAATTTTTTTGAAATACTGCGTTCCCCAACAATGAGATCTACATGAAGTAATTCAAAGGGACAAGTAGTGGTCATGATTGTCTTCACGGAGTGCTTGGATCTAGTCATCTTTCCAGCCTCACAAGCACTGCAAAGGTGATATTTGATGAATTTCATGCCCTCAACTGATGTGCTTCTTCTTGACAACTGTGCTCAAATTCCTCATGCCAGCATGTCCAAGTCGTCGATGCCATAGCCAACACTCTGAGGCTTTTGCCAGTAGCACGTAGCTAGTTGAGGGCCTAGAGAGAATCTACAATGTACAAATCACCTCTCCTAAAGCCTTCAAAGACTTTGGACTTGTCAGATTCCATTAGCACAATGCATCTATATTTTCCAAAATGACAATCATATCAAGATCACAAAGCACTAAGACAAACATGAGGTTGTATCCTAGGGACTCGACAAGAATCACCTTTTCCATGTGTCGGTCCTTTGAGATAGCAACCTTACCTAGACCCAATACCTTGCTTTTTTTTCTTTGTCAGCGTAGGTGATATGCTTCAAATGAGATGGAGCAAGGGGAGCATCGGTGAGGAGGTTCCTGTCACCAGTCATGTGATTGGTGCAGCCACTGTCCAGAACCCATTCAGTAGCTTTTGGGGTATCATCCTTGGAACCTCTTGCAATGAAGCAATAGGTGGGAGCGTAGTCATCAGCACAGTCTTTAGAGTTGGTGGAGTCACCTTTGTCTTCATGATCGAAGATGGACTTGCTGACGAACTCAGTAGCGCAAACTTGCAACCTTAGAGTCAGATTCCTCCTCAGATTCCTCGGCTTCCTTAGATTCTTCCTCAGAATCCATTTCCTTTCCCAATGAAAGCACGACCTCTGTCAGAGGTGCTTTTCTTCTTCTATGAGGACTTTGATGAAGACTTTGATGACTTCTTCTTTTTGTCATCAAAATTGTCATCCTTGCTAGACTTTTTCTTCTTTGACCCCTTTTTCTAGAGGGGGCAATCAACGATGTAATGGCCTGGCTTCTTGCATTTGTGGCAAGTTCTTTTGTCGTATTCTCGAGCAGAAGCTTCAGTGTTCTTCGAAACGTACTTTGATGGCTTTGCAAAGCGGTTCCTTTTGGAGAACTTCTGGAACTTCCTCACAAGCATAGCCAGTTCTCTACCAATTTCCTCAGAATCATAGGTGCTACATTCAGAAACTTCTTCTTCTTCAGATGAAGAAATTGCCTTTGCTTTAGCCTTTGCCGTTAGATCGCAAGGCCATCCATAGCTGATGTAGGGTGGAACCCTAATTGGCCGATCTTTCACGAAAGGAGTGGATCCCGTGAAGAACACGAGGAACACAAAGAGGGAAACGAGAGAAATCACAAGGGGAAACACAAGAGGAACACTCAAACTAACAAGAACAAGTCACACATGGGCTAGATCCTCGAGTACATAAAGTAAGATACACGACCCACGATCAACTAGGGACAATACACGGTAACCGGTCTTCTCCATGAGGAGGTCTTGATGTTCTTCCCTAAAGAGGGGTCTTGAATCCGCTTGGGGGATCTTCTCCAGTGGAGGCTCGAATCTCTGAGGAGAAGGTAACCAAGTGGATGAGAAAAGCTCTCACAAAATATGAGCTAATCCTTTGCTAACCCTAGAAAGTTGTATGGGGTGGAGTATATATAGTCTAGGGGGGGAGAAGGGATACACGGGCCTCGGCCCTTCACTGTACGCAGATAGGGGAGGACGGATTTCCGGGCTGGTCGGGCCAGATGTCCGGCCTTTCAGGCGACGCCGGATGTCCTGGCTGGGGGGGCCGGATGTCCGGGCTGGAGTGGTGGCATTTGTTGCTCTTGGGTTCGGAGGGGCCGGATTTTCAGGCCGGTGGCCGGATGTCCGGGGGCTCGGGAGAGGCCGGATGTCCGGGGCCTGTAGCTTCCGGCGTCTGTGCTGCTGTAGTGGATGACGCTCCAGGGGCCGGATGTTCGGGGCCTTGGCCAGATGTCCGGGGCCTGGGAGATGCTCTTGGCCCCTTCCGTTGGTTCTCCTCATCCGTGGACTTGGGGACTTGTACATCTTCATGCGCATCTTCGGGAGGGCCCTCTTGGTGCCTAATCATGCACAACACCTCGGACTTAGGTAGTAGCCATGTCTCATGTATAGAAAGTGGGAGTTCAGAGAGGAGTGAGTTCACCTTATCTTCGATAGCTTTGGCTCGGGCTCGTGTCATTGGTCCAAGTGGTGTCATTGGAGGTGTAGGTGCGTCCATGGGGATGATCTTGGGATGCTCCGCATCATCTCCCCTCCCTTGGGGAAGATCTGTTCTCGGGTCGAAATCCTCATCACCATGGTAGGGCGAGAGATCTTTGATGTTGAAGATGTCGTTCACGGAGTACTTGTCACGAGGGATGTCGATCTTGTATGCGTTGTTGTTGTAGCGTGCAAGCACCTTGACTGGTCCATCCACGCATGGTCGAAGTCTGGACTTGCGTTCTTGGGGAAAGCGGTCCTTGCGAAGGTGTAGCCACACGAGGTCTCCAATGTTGAATATCATAGGGTGCTTGTTGACGTTGAGCTTGGTCGCAAGGCGTTGTACTTGGCGCTCAATGTTGTTTCTTGTATCTTCTTGCACCTTCTTGAGATGGGTCGCTTGTGCACTTGCATTCAAATTGATTCGCTCTTGGAGTGGTAGAGGGAGAATATCCAATGGTGACAAAGGGTTGAATCCGTAGACGACCTCGAAAGGGGACTTGCCGGTTGTTGAGTGTCTTGCTCGGTTGTAGGCGAACTCGGCGATGGGTAGACACTCCTCCCACTCCTTGATGCTCTTCTTGATGAGTACTCAAAGTAGAGCGGAGAGTGTGCGGTTTGTCACCTCCGTTTGGCCGTCGGTTTGAGGATGGTACGCCATGGAGAAGAGTAGCTTGATTCCGAGCTTGGTGCATAGGGTCTTCCAAAAGTAGCTAAGGAACTTGACGTCGCGGTCCGAGACGATAGTCTTTGGCACACCATGGAGACGCAATATTTCCCTACAAAAGAGATTAGCAACATGTGAAGCATCGTCTATCTTGTTGCAAGGAATAAAATGTGCCATTTTTGAGAAACGGTCCACAACGACAAATATGGAATCTTTCCCATTTCAAGTCCTAGGCAAACCAAGTACGAAGTCCATGCTAATGTCTTCCCATGGTTGGTATGGAATTGGTAGAGGCGTATAGAGGCCATGAGATTGAGCTTTGGACTTAGCTTTGCGACATGTAGAGCATCGGTTGGTGAAACGATTGACGTCCCGAAACATCTTTGGCCAAAAGTAGTTCTTCGAGAGCGTGGAGAACGTCTTGTCTCGTCCTAAATGTCCCAATAAGCCTCCTCCATGAGATTCCTGCAAAAGCAACAAACGAAGAGAGGACTCAGGGATGCAAAGTTTGTTAGCTCTCATAAGATATCCATCTTTGATGTAATAGCGTTCCCAAGATGTATTCGACAAACACTTGGCATAAGGAGTAGCAAAAGTTGCATCATGCTCATACAAGTCTTTGATATGCTCGAAGCCAATGACATCTAACTCAAGTTGTGTAACAAGCATGCATATGCAGGAAAGAGCATCCACTACAATGTTTTCTTTTCCCTTGATGTACTTGATGACATAAGGAAACGACTCAATAAATTCACTCCATTTAGCATGATGCTTGTTCAACTTGGTTTGTCCTTAAGATACTTGAGAGTCTCATGATCGGTATGAATGATAAACTCATGGGGATGAAGGTAATGTTCCCATTCATGCAAAACGCAGACTAAAGCATATAGCACTTTGTCATATATGGGATAGTTGAGTTGCGCTCCGGAAATTTTCTCACTAAAGTAAGCTATGGGGCGCTTCTCTTGCGTTAACACATATCCCATGGCATTACCACTAGCATCGCAATGAATCTCGAAAGGCTTGTCGAAGTTGGGTAAAGCAAGCACGGGAGCATGAGTAAGCAAATTCTTAAGCTCATTGAATGCAGTATCTTGGGATGGTCCCCAAACAAAAGGCACATTCTTCTTGCTCAAAGCATGCAAAGGCGAAGCAATGGTGCTAAAATCCTTCACAAAGGGATGATAGAAACCCGCAAGGCCAATAAAACTACGCACTTGATGCAAGTTGGTTGGTTGCGGCCAAGTCTTAGTAGCATTGATCTTGGACTCATCAACATGAACACCCTTAGAAGAAATGACAAAACCCAACAAAACGAGCTTATCAACACCAAAAAGACATTTCTCCATATTAGCATAGAGGCACTCTTTTCTAAGAGTTTGCAAAACAGTGCGGACATGGGTGACATGCTCTTTGATAGATTTGCTAAACACAAGAATGTCATCAAAGTAAACCACAACAAATATACCAATGTAAGGGCGAAAGACATGATTCATAAGGCGCATAAAAGTGCCCGGTGCTTCCGAAAGACCCATAGGCATGACTAACCACTCATACAAACCAAACTTGGTTTTGAAGGCGGTTTTCCATTCATCACCCTCTTGTATGCGGATTTGATAGTAACGATAGTGGCACCGCTAAGCTCATCAAGCATATCATCTAGGCGTGGAATGGGGTACCTATAGCGAACGGTGATAGCATTGATAGGTCTACGATCGGAGCACATGCGAAAGCTACTGTCACATTTTGGCACAAGAATGACCGGGACGGCACAAGGGCTCAAACTCTCACGCACATGTCCATGGTCGATGAGATGTTTTACTTGCCTTTGTATTTCTTTGGTTTCTTAGGGGTTGAAACGGTAGGGAGCTTCGTTCGGAAGAGGTGCTCCGGGGATGAGGTCGATTCGGTGTTCAATGCCTCATAGAGGAGGTAGACCCGGAGGTAGCTCATCGGGGAAAACATCTTGAAATTCCTGCAAAAGAGAAGACAACACTAGAGGAAGAGTGTGAGAAGTGTTAGTTTGTGGTGCATTTTCCTTGCACACGAGGACGTAGTGTAGGACACTGGATGGGTTCTCACACACTTCTCTTATCTCACGTTTGGTGGCAAATAGAACTAGGTTCTTGTTTTTGCTCATCGTGGAGGCACTCGATTTTGGCTTGTGGCGCTCACTCTCTTTTTGGTGGCTCGCTCTCTCACTATGATCTCCACGATGGGTGGCTTGCTTGTCGGCAATCACTTGACTTGGCGACATTGGACGGAGGACGTACTCCTTGCCCTTCATCTTGAAGATGTAGTGGTTCGTTCGGCCATTGTGGACGACTCCTCTATCGAATTGCCATGGCCGTCCAAGGAGAAGATGACAAACGGTTATTGGAACGACGTCACACTCCAAGGTGTCTTCGTAGGCGCCGATTTTGAAGGAGACTTGTACCCGGTGCTCGACTTGGATGGTGCCGGAGTCACTAAGCCATTGCACTTTGTATGGATGTGGATGCTTCGTCTTGGGCTATTGGAGATTGGAGCAAAGTTCTTCACTTGCGAGATTATGACAACCCCCTCCATCGATGATGACCTTGACGGATCATCCATTGATGCCGGCCTTGGTGTGGAATATGTGGCATCGTTGGTCTTCTTCTTGGTGATGTTGGAGAGTAAAGACTTTGGAGACAACAAGTGCGGGACTTGAGTCTTCATCGCAAAAGACTTGTTCTTCTTCATTGTTTAGTTGGCGGTGCATGATGACTTGCTCAAGGGCTTCCATTTCGCCTTCTCTCATGGAGTCATAAGTGCCATCGTCATTGAAGACCATGGTTCGCTTGTTGGTGCACTCATAGGACTTGTGGCCTCGGCCTCCGCAAGTGAAACACTTGAAGGAACCCGTCTTGACGGTCTCATCGGTTGGGGTTGATGATGATGAAGCTCTCGGCTTGAAGTTGCTCGTAGGAGGATGGCTTGTAGTTGACGAAGCTTTCCTGGAAGTTGACTTGTCGATGTTGGTAGTAGAAGGCTTTGTAGTCGGTGTTGGAGTCGTTAAAGCTTGGTTGTTGGAGAAGCCGTAGGACTTGGATGAGAACTTGGCATACTTGAAATCATCTTGCACTTAGCGTTCCGCTTTGGTAGCTTGGTGCACTAGCTCGATGAGATTTGAGTATGGTTGGAAGTCGGCGATCTTCTTGATGGGATGATTGAGTCCATTCAAGAAACGTGCCATTGTTTGCTCATCATCTTCCGTGACATTGGCTCTTATCATTGCAATCTCCATCTCCTTGTAGTATTCTTCAACGCTCTTTGTTCCTTGCTTGAGTTGTTGGAGTTTCTCGAAGAGGTCGCGGTTGTAGTAGGTAGGTACGAAGCATGCTCTCATGACATCCTTCATTTTCACCCAAGTAGTAATGGGTGGTTCACCTTTTGCCTCTCGGCGCTCTGTGATTTGTTCCCACCAAATGAGGACACAGTCTTGGAACTCAAGGGATGCCATCGCGATCTTCTTCTCTTCTTCATAATTTAGCAAACGGAAGATCTTGTCAACCTTCAATGCCCATGAAAGGTACTCTTTGGGATCGTTGCTTCCGTTGAACTTGGGCATGGTGAACTTGAGCTTGCCATAGCATTGCTGTTCATTGTGTTGGGGTCGGGGATGATGACGCCCATGTTGTTGATGATTGTTCAACTCGTGGTGCTCTTGGCGCGGAGGGTTGTCCTCGTCATTTTGTTCTTGGCGAGCTTGTGGAGGAGCTTGTCAAGCTCGAGGAGGAACTTGACGATGCACGCTAGCTTGAAATCTTCGTTCTTGAATTTCTTCGCGAAGTGCTTCCTCTTGTTCACGGGCTTGTCGGCTTCGGGCGGCTATGGCTCGACTCGAATCGCGTAGAGCTTGTTGCGCCACAAGTGCTTGAGCGTCACGGATTTGTTGTTCTTGACATTGTGCCTCAGCATCTTGAGCATTTTGGTGTAGACGCGCTTGCTCTTCCTCTTCATGTTGGCGTTGTCGTTGCCGTTCTCGTGCTAGCGCAAAGGCCTCTTGAGTTTGACGTTGTGGGTGCTCTTGAGAGTTGGCGTCGCGTAGGGGATTGAGGCTTGCTTGATGGTCGGAGCGCGCGGCTCGACAAAGAGTGTTCGATGTCAGTGTACTTGAGCCGGAAAGGGTGAAGTCGGAGTGGCGACTTGAACAGCTCCTTCTTGAAGTGGAAGCAGAGCGGTTGAGCAACAAAGCATGAATTTCGTCCATCCTTGCATCATTCTCTTGCTTGTGATCGTCGAGCTTGTGGTCGAAGTAGTCCCTTGTACGTTGCTCGGAAAGTCGCAAGTCGGCAGCAAGGTTGTCGATGCGTTCACTCATAGCTTGTTGCTCTTGATGCAAAGCACGTTGTGCACCAAAGAGGTGACTCTTGGTGACGAAGGAGTTCATGTTGTCGTCTTGCTCCATGAAGAGTGGGTTGGTAGAAGTACTTGGCCTATCCATCATTCCAAGACAAATGTGAGTGGTAGAAAGAGAAGAACGAGTACCAAATGTACCTTGACCGAAGTTGAAAGTGGATCGATGATCACTCCAATGTAGGACAAGGAAATAGCACAATTGGTACTAGATCTTGTCGGTTTCTCACACCTATACAAGTAAAATCTTTTGGTGGAGCTTGGTTAGGATGGTGGCACAAAATTTGATGCCATTGTAAGTGAGCTTCAATAATGTTGGAAAAGATTCGCAAGATGCAATGTAACAAGTAGACCAAGCATATAAGGTACACGGAAACACACGCACAAAAAGATAAGTGGGGATGTGCAACCAAGGGTGAGCCAAAATGTGGAATCCACAAAAATGCTCTTGTTGCACAACACTAGGGAGACGCTAGCATGATTGCACAATAGGCGGATACAAGAACTTGTGCGCAACCTACTTAGCAAAAATGCAACAACTTCTATCCAAAATATGTTATATGCAAGGTGTTGCTATGATATGATCCAAGGTGATCGAGTATGACAATATTAATGTTGTAAGATGCTATGGTTCTTGCTTAAAATCTCTTTGCTTATCTTTTCTCTTTGCTTAAAAGCTTGTTTGGCTCTTTGATGTTTGAGCTCTTTTCTCATGCAATGCTTGACGAACCAAGATAGAAAATGAGTATGCGATGACAACTTTGTGACACAAGAGATGATACCAATATATGCAACAATGATGTATGTATGCTATGGGAAGTATGATCACTAATGTGCACAAGTCTTGTTGCCGGCAATACTCAATGGCTAGTCTCGATGGGTAAGCAACGCAAAGGAGTAAGGCTATGATGGCTATCAATGTAATGGCAAGAGTGATATGTCCAATACCAAGATGAGGTTACCAGTCTTGCTTCCGGTATGGTGTCAAAATGGTGGCACGAATACCAAGATGTAGTCGAGGTGGTCGTTGTTGATGATGATGTAGGACAGCGGTGATGATGTAGGACATGTCTGTGGCGAAGATGAGCGACGGTGATGTCGATGTCGAACCGTACCTAGATAGCTGAAACACAAAAGGATACGGTACCGCAACTCAAATTCTCAAACCTCGAAGTAGCAAATGTGTCGGAGAGCGAAACAGTCCAAAAATGGTTGGGTTATGCGGAAGTGGTGAAGGTATGCGGAAGTATATATGGTATATGGTGGGCACCAGAACAAAATTTGGTGAAAAATGGACGAAAAACGGGGCGGTGGATGGAGATGTTGCTGCCAGGGGTCGGATGTCCGGGTGGAAGGCCGTATGTCCCGGCTGGACGGGCCGGATGTCCGGGCTCTGGATCCAGGGATGAACACCGCGAGGAGAGGTTAAATCCGGGCGAAATTCTGAGGAATTTGTGGATGGAAGTTGGGAGAAAAAGGATGGAAAGCTAGATCCACTCAAAACAAAGCAAATCCACGGATCCAAACCAACAAAATCTCAACACACCAACAAATCACAAAAAAAAATTGGGGCTATTTTTGGTGGGGAATTTTCGAATTAGGACGAAAAACAACAAAACAAGGCTAGAAACACAACGGGGAGGCTCCGAAATCGTGATCAACGTGGCTCTACATACCAAGATGATGTAGGGTGGAATCCTAATCGGCCGATCTTTCACGAAAGGAGCAGATCCCGCGAAGAACACGAGGAACACAAAGAGGGAAACGAGGGAAATCACAAGGGGAAACACAAGAGGAACACTCAAACTAACAAGAACAAGTCACACATGGGCTATATCCTCGAGTACATAAAGTAAGATACACGATCCACGATCAACTAGGGACGATACACGGTAACCGGTCGTCTCCGTGAGGAGGTCTTGATGTTCTTCCCTAAAGAGGGGTCTTGAATCCGCTTGGGGGATCTTCTCCGGTGGAGGCTCGAATCTCCGAGGAGAAGGTAACCAAGTGGATGAGCAAAGCTCTCACAAAATAGGAGCTAATCCTTTGCTAACCCTAGAAAGTTGTACGGGGTGGAGTATATATAGTCTAGGGGGAGAAGGGATACACGGGCCTCGGCCCTTCACTGTACGCAGACAGGGGAGGTCGGATTTCTGGGCTATCAGGCGACGCCGGATGTCCGGGCTGGGGGGGGGATGTCCGGGCTGGAGTGGTGGCATTTGTTGCTCTCGGGTTCGAAGGGGCCGGATTTCCGGGTCGGTGGCCGAATGTCCGGGGGCTCGGGAGAGGCCGGATGTCCGGGGCCTGTAGCTTCCGGCGGCTGTGCTGCTGTAGTGGATGACGCTCCAGGGGCCGGATGTCCGGGGCCTTGGCCGGATGTCCGGGTCCGGGGATTTTCTCTTGGATCCTTCCGTTGGTTCTCCTCATTCGTGAGCTTGGGGACTTGTACATCTTCATGCGCATCTTTGGGAGGGCCCTCTTGGTGCCTAATCGTGCACAACACCTCGGACTTAGGTAGTAGCCATGTCTCATGCATAGAAAGTGGGAGTTCATAGAGGAGTGAGTTCACCTTATCTTCGATAGCATTGGCTCGGGCTCGTGTCATTGGTCCAAGTGGTGTCGTTGGAGGTGTAGGTGCGTCCATGGGGAGGATCTTGGGATGTTCCACATCAATAGCTGTGACCATACATATCCCTCTTCTCAGCTTGCTGAAATTCATGAGTATTGAGCGTCTCAAGAATATCAGCGGGATCAAGTGACATGTAATCAGGACGCTCTTGAATCAATGAAGGCAAGGGTATCGAAGGAGCTATCAAGAGATCTCAACAATTTATTCACCACCTCGTGGTCAGTAATGTCAGCAGCACCTAGTGCATGTAGCTCATTGGAGATAGTAGTGAGGCGATCGAAAGTTTGTTGAACATTTTCATTATCAAGCCTCTTGAAGTGGCTGAAGATATTGTGAAGCACATCAACTCGAGAGTCACGCTGAGTGGAAACTCCCTCATTGACCTTGGAGAGCCTATCCCAGATCAGCTTTGTTGCGATGTCCACATATGATGTTCTTCGCTTGAGAATCGAGTTGCTTGAATCTCTTCACATGAGCAGCCTTGATGCTAGGAGCAATAGTGGGAACGCCGTTCTTAATGACGAACCAGAGATCGTTGTCAATTGCCTCAAGACGCATGCTCATCTTGTTCTTCCAGTAAGGATAGTCTGTGCCATTGAAGATGTGGTGCGCAGCAGAAACCTTGATCATACCTGCGGTCGACATAACTAAAACTCGCGGTGGTTAAACCAAAATCACATAGAATAGGGGAGTACCTTGCTTTGATACCAATTGAAAACACAGGTTATTTCCCAGAGGGGGTGAATGGGAGATTTTTAGAAATTCGTCAAACTCTGAAGAATTTGACGAAGATCAGAGTGAAGAAATAGAAATGCAAGGGAGACTAAGTCATCACAGAATTAGAGTACGTGTAATTAGGATACGTAAGAGTGAAGAACATGCAATCATACGGTCATACAAGCATGAAGAATATGAACTAAGGAAATAAAAGATTGCTTGATGAAATTCTTCAGTTCAAGATCGTCAGAGCACAGATCACAAATTCTTCAGCAGCAAAATAAAGTAAGAGAGGGTGAGGAATTTGAAACCAGGTTGGCTTGGTGAAGACAATGCAATTTGGTAGACCAGTTCTAGTTGCTGCATCAACTGTACATATGGTTAAGGTGGCTGAGTCACAACTCAGAGGACACACAGACTTCACCGTTCTTGAGGTAAGGCCCGCAGACATCGCCCAATCACTCGTGGTAAGTCTTCAAGGTAGACTTCCAAAACCTTCATAGACTTGTTCACCGGCACACCACAATGACTCTTGGTGTACTCAGAACTTGAAGCCTAACCGTATGGAAGAATGAAAATCTTCAAAGGTAACATGCGTCGAATCACACAGATCAATCTCGTCAGTGATGCTCAATCACTTTGACTCTCGGTTTTTTCTCACTTAGGATTCTCTCAAAGTCGTCAGAGAATGGGTTGCTCTCAAATGATAAGTGTCAAGTTCTCTTGGAGCAGCCAACCAACAAGTGGTTGTGGGAGCGGTTATTTATAGCCAGGGTGCAACCCGACAAGAATTGTCATAAATGCCCTTCTCCGATTTGACCGTTTTTAGGATAAGGATCCACTTGACAGCTAGCATGCGGCGCAGAAACGGTCAGAATTTGAACTCTCAAATTTGCCGGGGCACTCAATTTCCTCACTTTTAGGCAGATCGCACTAGCAAACTCCTAACTCCTCAGCCTGACCAAATTCGTTAGTGATCAGATGAACTTCGTCACTGCCGCTAGCAAATGCGTCAGTTGTACTAGAGATTTCCAAAGGCTTCACACGAAATGGCTTTTGTGTATGGGTTTGAGTAGGTTTGAGCATCACTTTGGAAGAAAAGCCTCCCCCTTTCACAGTACGGTTTTTCCTATGACTAAAATAAGAAGAAAAGGAAACTATGAAAACGAAAGTCTTCAAGCTTCAAAGTCTTCAAAGGCCATACCAATTTCATCACCAAATTCTTCACTTGAAGAATTCCAATTTTAGGGGTCATCTTCCATGTGTTAAACCAAATCTTCAGGGACTCTTTCTCCTGTGTATACTCATAAACACATTAGTTCCTCAACTTATTTGTCTTCAATACTCCAAAACCACTAAGGGGGCTGTCGGTGTCAAAACCGGCGGATCTCGGGTAGGGGGTCCCAAACTGTGCGTCTAGGAGGATGGTAACAGGAGGCAGGGGACACAAAGTTTTAGCCAGGTTCGGGCCCTCTTGATGGAGGTAAAACCCTACATCCTGCTTGATTAATATTGATGATATGGGTAGTACAACAGTAGATCTACCACGAGATCAGAGAGGCTAAACACTAGAAGCTAGCCTATGGTATGATTGTATGTTGTTGTTGTTGTTGTTGTTGTTCTACGGACTAAAACCCTCCGGTTTATATAGACACCGGAGAGGGCTAGGGTTACACAAGGTCGATTACAAAGGAGGAGATATCCATATCCGTACTGCCTAGCTTGCCTTCCACGCCAAGGAGAGTCCCATCCGGACACGAGACGAAGTCTTCAATCTTGTATCTTCATAGTCTAACAGTCCGGCCAAAGGATATAGTCCGGCTGTCCGGAGACCCCCTAATCCAGGACTCCCTCGGTATCCCCTGAACCAGGCTTTCAATGACGATGAGTCCGGCGCGTAGTATTGTCTTCGGCATTGCAAGGTTGGTTCCTCCTCCGAATACCTCACGGAAGAATTTGAATACAAGGATAGTGTCCGACCCTGCAAAATAAGTTCCACATACCATCGTAGAGAGAATAATACTTCCACAAATCTAATCTGCTGACATGTCTTGGCAACACGACATTATGTCATGGCCCGGTGATTATTCGAACCGTCTCCTTTAACTAGCCCCGCACATAACGCGAGGCAGTTTTTTGACACGTCTTGTCAAAGCAGAGATCGTGTTCCCCTAATTACGGGATTCTCATCAATACGGTCGTGGGTAACCCAACCGTATCTAGGACTCCTAGATCATAGGCAAGTCCCAAACGGCTAAGGAGAGGACGCTTGATATTCACCCTCTTTATAAAGGGACAAGGCTTTTACTCTTTCCCTCCCGTGCTCAATTGAATCCTTCTCCAGCCTCGAGTTCTAACACCCAAAGCCCAGGTCAGGTGCTCCGGACCTTCAATCATGTCCGGATCTAGCCTTCAAGGCTGGTGGATGCCCTCCTTCATTATAGAAAAAGATATCAAGAAGTTGAGGGAGGCCAGATACCTGACCGTCGACGTTTCACATCGGCTGCCTGCCCGAGGGCAGGTCGTCCCTACTCCTGAACCCATCGAAGACGTCGTGTTCATCTCCCACTTCCTCCGAGGTCTAGGCCTCACTCTGGATCCCTTCGTTAAGGGGCTGATGTTTTATTATGGGCTAGATTTCCACGATCTAGCCCCGGACTCCTTTCTCCACATCTCGGCATTTATTGTCGTATGTGAGGCCTTCCTCCGCATTACCCCTCACTTCGGCATGTGGCTCAAGACCTTTGATGTGAAGCCGAAGATGATCGAGGGGCAGCATGTAGCGTGCGGAGTTGCATTAATAAGAAAGATCTCTGGAGCTCCATGGCCAAAAGGTTCTATCCCAGAGGTGTCCGGATTATGGCAACGAGAGTTGTTTTACATCACAGCTCCCAGAAGTGCCAAGTGGGCGGCTGCCCCTGCTTTTCGCTCAGGCCCTCCACCACAACTGATGTCATGGATTAGCAGAGGGCTGAGCTGGGGCCCAGCCAAGGACGTGCCTGTACTACAAAGCCACATTCCAAATCTCTTCGAAGGAGATTTCAGCTTGATTATGGTAATGCAAGTCATGCTGGTTCGACGAATCCAGCCATGCAAATGCCGGCCTCTTCACATGTGGGAGTTCAACCCAGAAGGACCGCGCGCTATTCAGAATTTCCTCGGCCTGACGCACGAGGAGATGTATAGATCATTCTTCGGACCCCACATAGAGTGTCCGGATACTACCGAGGATGTGGGCCTGAGCAGCAACCGCACCGCCGACCAAGTAAGTTATCCTCTAGATGAACACACCGTATTTCATTTATCATGGCGTTATTCTAAGAAATCGCTGTTTGACCAGGACTGGATAACAAAGGTGAAGATGATTTGGTGTTCGGCCCCCTTCTTGAGGGTTTGGAAAATCCGGTACTGGAAAAGATGCTCGAACTAGCACCTTGCCCGGAGCCCTCGAAGGAAGACAAAGGGGGGAATAATGAGGGCGAGAGCGGGCCTCCACTGCTACCTATTCCGACCGAGGGAACGAGCGCCTCCGTGAGGGAGGATAACCAAGGGGAGGAATCTGACATTCTCTCACCCCGGGGAAGGAAGAGGACTTCCTTTGAAGATCCGGAAACCAAGGTTTCTAAGCGGGAGAAGAAATCTCCACCAGAGCGTCCTGCCTTGGAGGGTGCTCTTGCCGCACAAAGTCCGCGCAGGGATCAGCCCTCTAACGAGCTATAAGCAATTAAAAAGTACTTTAATAGTGAATATATATTACCTTACCTCTGAGGAAAATAACCAAAGTATTTATCTTGCAGTTCGGATCTTAGCCCTTCTCAGCAGAGCTCGTCTTTGGGGGATCTTCTTCCGGAGATGATGGAGAGCGAAACGCCTCCCCCGGACTCCTCCGCTCAAGAGGCGGGAGACCTTGAAGTGTCGTCACGGAGGGCCTCTCCGGATCCGGTGAGGCTAGAAGATAATCCTATAGTCACCCGAAGTCCCCAGCGACCGGCTCTCGAAGAGAGCAAACAGAAGAGTCTGGCACCGTCTAGTATGTGGTCGGATGTACTGAGAGAGCTGTTGGAGCGAGCGGCCATCTCAGAAGAACACCGTACATTGATGGGTACGGTGATGGAAAGGATTTCATCTGCCGAAAGCGGGTTGCATGATGCCTTTATGAGTCTACTGACGGGCTTTGAGGTACGTAAAATGACGTACATTTGTGATGGTACTGCACATTTTTAGGTGTGCCCTGTGTAGATAGTAGCCCCTGAGACTCTGGTTGTCACTGAGAATGGCGGCAAACAGAGGATCGTAGTCCTAGGTAATAACCATACCGCTTTAATGTGAAGGTAGTGGGAGCTCTGGTGGCTAGCCGGACTCATGAGTTTGCCGAACTGAGGCGGCAACTGGATGCGGCGGATGCCGACATCGAGCTTGTTAACAAGAGGCTTGACGAGGCACAGGGTAAGTGGTATTTTCTGGTGAGTGCCACATAGTAAGAGCAGCATGATGCCAGTATCTTTAATATGTTGTGACTGCAGATGGAGCTGCCACCGTGGAAACCCTGCGGGCGGAACTTGCCTGAGCGAAAGAACAAGCAAGGATTAGTAATGCAGCTGCTATGAAGGCGGCCGAAGAGTTGAAAACCGAGAAGGCTGCGCATTGCGAGAGCAAAGAGAAGATGGCCAAGATGGCCGTAAAGTTAAAAGACACTGCCGACCGTTGTCAGTTCCTTGAAAAATAAAACCGAGCGAAGGCAACGGACCTTGAAAAAGCCACGATGGCGAGCAAAGACACCCGCTCTGCTCTGAGAGCGAAGAAGGAGGAGCTGCGTGAAGCCGGGGATACTGCGACTGGGAAGCCCTTTATGCTGCGGAGGAAGTTCAGAGATCCACGGTATGCCCCTCTGGATCGGCTGTGGAGTTCGGCAGACGCATACATGGACTTGGCGGTGAGCGCTGTCGATGCGGCCAAATACTTCCAAGATCAAACAGATCGTGAAGTGGACAAGCTGTTCTGGTCACAATTTAACGTTCCAGAGCGTCCGCTTCCATTGACTGATCAGCTAGCCGAATGGGCCGAACTCAATAGGTTGTCCGGACTCGCCATGAGGTCTGTCGTGGATCAGCTGTGGCCGGAAAAGCTGAAGCCGAACAGCTATTTCAGCTTAGTGCAGCAGTTCCTTGGTGCGGTGCCGCGCATCAATGCGATGAAGAGGTCGGCGTGCATAGAAGGCTCATGGATGGCCCTTGCCCGTGTTAAAGCATACTGGGCGGAGATGGATGCTACCACTATTGCGGCGCAGGGTTCGGCCATAGGCTGAGTGGCTGCCGAGCACTATTTTGAAGAGGTTCTCGAGGGTGCTCGTGTGATAGAGGCCCAGTGCTCAAAGAATATTATGTTTGAGTGACATGTATTCCCATTGTAAACACAATGTTTTTATGAAATTTATTAAGGCTGTGTTTATACTTTTGCCTGAAAGTAATATGATGTCTCTTGTGCGGCCGTTTATGTATATATGTGTATAACCTGAAGGATTGCAGTCGTCGGCTTCAGCCCCCATGCATAGAATGCGGGGGTGTTCGCAAAAGACGCGTGTTCACACTTAACCCAACGTCTTGGTCCTATTAAGGAGGTGATAGCGCAGGGAACAAGGCAACCGGACTATAATGCTTTAACACTTTCACTTAGCCATAGGAGTTTGACGGTGGGGCTACTATATAGCCCCTGGTGGCTCCGCACTCTCCCGAATTCGGGGTGCGTACATGCCTGGCCGGGAAATGGCCCTTCGTTAAGGCAGAGAAATTCTAACATTCCGATAGGTCATCGAGTGGTTGACCAGTCTCACGCTATATCATGACAGTCCGTTTTCGGCTTTCTCTACTGAGGTGCTCGTCCGGATGACCCGGGACACAATCGCAGTAGTTCTCCGAGTGCTACCTTAGCTGATAGAGCGGAACGTAAGGTACCAAAACATAGGAGCCGTGCAAACCCAACATTTGACCAAAGACATGATTCAGAGCTGATGCATATAGGGCCAAACTCGCGACGCCGAACACCCCCTAAGGTATTCGGTCTTTATGGTATGAACCGGGCCTAATTAGTGCCCTTTGTAAGAAGCCCCTGGTGTTCAGGTACGTGCATTATTCTGACATGGCCACATGCCAAGACGCCAACATCCTTCTCAATTGTACCAAGGATCTGAGGGATGTGTATCAACAAGAGACAGTAAAAAAGGTTGACGCATGGTCTTAATCTAAAAAGAATCCTTGGAACGGGTCCCTGCTGCACGTCTGCGCTTGTGTCTCCATTGTGCCGTATCCTGGACAGGTGTAGCACGGTGGTCATCTGTAAAAGAGAGGAACTTAGGTGAAAAGTTGTCATGCAAAAAGGTAGGTTTTTTGAAAAAACAACATATAATTCAAGATGAGTAAAAATTGCCACTTGTCTACGCGCGTTGAGCCCCTTGTATTTGTGATAGGGGTGTGGCCATCAAACCTGTACAAATTACAGACAGCTGCGTCGCACTCGTCTAACCGTGTCTGTGGTCTTGACGACCTATCGAATACTTTAGTTGGTGAGGCCGTTTTAGTGTGCGGCTGCCCAGGCAGCCGCATTTTCTTCGGCGCGCAGGGATCGCTCCATATTTCCATTTAATGCAATGACGCCACGTGGACAGGGCATCTTAAGCGTGAGGGAAGCGTAGTGCGGTATTGCATTAAAGCTAGCGAAAGCTTCGCGTCCAAGTAGTGTTTGATAGCCACTTTGGAACGGAGCAATGTGGAAGGTTAAATTTTCGCGACGGAAGTTATCGGGGAAGCCGAATATAACTTCTAGTAGTAGGGAGCCCGTGCAGTGAGCCCCGGGGCCTGGCGTTACTCCTTTGAAGGTAGTATTGCTGTGGCGAATTTTCGTTGGGTCTATCCCCATTTTGCGGATTGTGTCTTGATATATCAGGTTTAGCCTGCTGCCACCGTCCATCAGGACTCGTGTGAAATGGTATCCATCAATTATTGGGTCTAATACTAAGGCAGCCCATCCTGTATGCCGGATATTTGCTGAGTAATCCCGATGGTCAAAAGTGATCGGTTGAGTCGACCAGTGGCAGGACTTCACGGTGATAGGCCCTTGGGCATATTTCTCTGGGAGTGCCGCTTTATTTCTCCCCTTGATTACGTGTAACACGTTTACTGTTTTGACTTCTAGTGGAAATTTCTTTTATTCCCTAGTGTCTTGCTTGAGAGGCTCATCCTCGTCTTCGCTTGGTGTATCCTCCCCCTTGTGTACGGCGTTCAGCTTGCCGGACTGCTTGAAGACCCAACATTCTCTGTGGGTATGATTAGCGGGTTTACCAGGGGTGCTATGGATCTAACATATTTGGTCCAGAATTTTGTTCAGGCTAGACAGTTCATCTCTGGCGCCTTTAGGGGGCGGCTTTTGCTGACCTGGCCGAGAGCTTCTGAATCCGGCGTTTACTGCCGTGCTCTTCGGGCTGTCTTCTTTACTCCGGCGCTTATTATTTTTGCTGCGTCGTGATTTCCCGTTTTCATCTCTGACTTTAGATGTACTTGGGTCACTGGTGCTGCATCTGGCTAGCCAGCTATCCTCACCCACGCAAAAGCGGGTCATGAGCCTTGTTAATGCTGCCATTGTTCTCAGCTTTTATTGGCCGAGGTGTCTGGCAAGCCATTCGTCACGGACGCTATGCTTAAAAGCTGCCAAGGCTTCGGCGTCCGGACAGTCGACTATTTGGTTCTTTTTAGTAAGAAACTTGTTCCAAAGCTTTCAGGCTGACTCTCCGGGCTGTTGAGTTATATGACTCAAATCGTCCGCATCCGGAGGTCGGACATAAGTCCCTTGAAATTTTTCCCGAAAAGCATCTTCGAGCTCTTTCCAGCTTCCGATGGAGTTTTCTGGGAGGCTTTTAAGCCAGTGCCGAGCTGGCCCTTTGAGCTTGAGGGGTAAGTACTTGATGGCGTGGAGATCATCTCCTCGAGCCATATGGATATGGAGGATATAGTCCTCGATCCAGACCCCATGGTCTATTGTTTCGTCGTATGCCTCTATGTTTACGAGTTTGAATCCCTTTGGAAATTCATGGTCCAGCAACTCATCGGTGAAACATAGGGGGTGTGCGGCACCCCTGTATCTGGGTGTACCGAGTTGTTCGGATGTTTGTTGTGGTGCATCGTATGCTGGAGCGCGCTTGCGTGGTCTATAGATGGATCTGGTTGCGCCGTCCTTTTGATGCGAGCCCTCGCATGGATCGCGTATTGGCTTATGTGCGGCGTTGTTTGCCGTTCTATGTTGGCCGTGAGGTCGTCTATCCGGCCAGGTGGTCATTTTAATTTTTGGTTGCGGGGGATCTAAGGACTCCTCAACGAATTCAGGTAGCAACTTCCGCTTCGGGTAGCTCTTGGTGGGGCAATTACCGCCGTACTTCGCTGCTGTATTGACTACTTTACTCCATCTGATTTTAAGTGTGTCTTGTGCAGCCTTGAGCCTTTGCTTTTGCTTTTTTAGACTCCTCACGGTGGCAACGAGCCTTTGACGGGCATTATGTTGCTCTGGGTGTCTGTCCGGTGTGATGTCATCCGGACTGTTATCTTTGACAGAATCGGGTTGTTCGGTTTAATTCTCCGTGTTGCCGTGGTCCGGAGATGGTTCACTCTGCTCTAACGCTGGGTCTGTATGATCATTGTTTCTGCCGAGGCGGGATTTGGAGCGGCGCTTACGCCGCCGCTTTGACTGCTTCTCGAGGGGACAACCCTTCATGCGTCCTTCTGTTCCTCGTGGTCGTTCTCTTTTGGTGTGTCCACCATGTATACGTCATGTGATGAAGTGGGCGTCCAGTGCCCTGTGGGCAGTGGTTCATCTTCGCCTCCCACATCGTCGTCCATGCCGTCGATGTCTTCGGAGTCGAAGTCGAGCATGTCGGTTAAGTCATCGACAGTGGCTACTAAGTGGGTGGGCCGCGAATTTCTTCGTCGTCCACATCCCAGTCCTGCCGGACATAGTTCGGCCAGGATCCTCCTGACAAGGAGAGGACCTTAATGAGTTCAGTATGTTGCTGAAGGGCGAGTGCTAAAATATATCCGCGGAGGTATACTCCATGATCGGCGCCCATTCGGATTCGATAGGAACGGGCGCGGGAGGTTCGGAGTCCGTGGCCGGAGAGAGATCCGGCAGTTTGTCAACACGGCTCTCGTGCAGAGTAAGGTCGATGTTCGGCTCGATCGCCAATGAGGGTAAGGCCTCCGTGGCGGGGTCCATCCACCCGTCCATGGACGGCGCAATTGGCTCCGAATTGAGGGTCGGAGCGGCTGCCGGTGCGATCTCCTGAACACTGTCGGATGGTAGAGCTAAATCGTACTCATCATGACCGTGTGACGCACAAGGCAGAGGATCGAATCCGTCGGAGATCAAGTCTCCGCGAATATCGGCTGTGTAGTTCATGCTTCCAAACCTGACCTGATGGCCAGGGGCGTAGCTTTCAATCTGCTCCAGATGGCCAAGCGAATTGGCCCGAGTGCAAAGCCGCCGAATACAAAAATCTGTCCGGGGAGAAAAGTCTCACCCTGGACCGCATTGCTAACGATGATAGAGGGAGCCATTGAGCCTAACGGCGACAACACAGAGGAACTCTCAATGAAAGCACCAATGTCAGTGTCAAAACCGGCAGATCTCGGGTAGGCAGTCCCGAACTGTGCGTCTAGGAGGATGGTAACAGGAGGCAGGGGACACGAAGTTTTACCCAGGTTCGGGCCCTCTTGATGGAGGTAAAATCCTACGTCCTGCTTGATTAATATTGATGATATGGGTAGTATAAGAGTAGATCTACCACGATATCAGAGAGGCTAAACCCTAGAAGCTAGCCTATGGTATGATTGTATGTTGTTGTTGTTGTTGTTCTATGGACTAAAACCCTCCGGTTTATATAGACACCGGACAGGGGTAGGGTTACGCAAGGTCGGTTACAAAGGAGGAGATATCCATATCCGTACTGCCTAGCTTGCCTTCCATGCCAAGGAGAGTCCCATCCGGACACGAGACGAAGTCTTCAATCTTGTATCTTCATAGTCTAACAGTCCGGCCAAAGGATATAGTCCGGCTGTCCGGAGACCCCCTAATCCAGGACTCCCTCAGGGGCACTTGGTGCACTTATAGTCCTCGAGTTTCCTGGGAAGTACTTGATGTGGGCGGTGGGTGGGATTAAAAAATTAATTCGGTCGGGGCGCTTCGCGGCTCCCTCATGTCCCCTGCAGGGAGAGTGCACAGAGGAGGAGGTTTCTGGGCTTGGTTTTTCATCCGAGTCGCCAACCTCACCTAGCTGATTTGTTACGTGCTTATTCCTCATAGGATAGTTTCGATCCAAGGTCCCCTTAAACAAGGTTCCATTGGTCGAGCTTGTAAAAGGAGCGTAAAGCTCCAAGCAGGTTTCCTGGCCATGCTTTGTCACCTCAAAGGGGGGGGGGTGCAATCTAGGATCTGGCGGGCCCTTAAATGGCCCGTCGGTGAGAGCCGTTGATGCGCCTACGACATCGAGGGGATTCTAATCACCGATTGGCGAGGCCATCGACCCTTGGCGATCCAATATCAAGCTCTCAATTAAAGAACCAAGTCTGTGTCAAGACCGGCAGACCTCGGGTTGGGGGGCCCGAGTTGTAAGATCGGATCGATGGGTAACAAGAGAAAGAACGCACATCGTTTACCCAGGTACAGGCCCTCTCTATGGAGGTAAAACCCTACATCCTACTCTTGCTTATGTTATGGACGTATCAAAGTACAGAGTTTATCTACCTCGAGATCATGAGTCATGGTCTAAACCCTAGGGGTATGATGACGACAAATGTATGAATGGTCTCCACGGACTAAACCCACTAGTTTATATAGGCACCATCGGTATCTTGGGTTACACACGGTCGGTTTCCATCTAAGGATTTACATGCCGAATCTAATAAGATATACTTGAAGTACATGCCAAGTATTCGGTCGCCGCATATTGAAGGCCGCAGGAGTCCTTCCTCATTAAATGGATGGTGGTCCAGCCCATACATTAGTCTAGCCGGGCTAGGATCCCCTTGATGTCGCTTGAAGCTACGTTGGGTTTTTCCGCAAAGTGGAAGGGATGATGCATCACAGCGTCGGTAGGTATTTCCCTCATATATGAAACCAAGGTTATCGAACCAGTAGGAGAACCAAACAACACAACATATACAGCCCCTGCACACAAATAACAACACCTCGCAACCCGACGTGTTAAAGGGGCTGTCAATCCCTTTCAGGTAACGGCACCCGAAATGGCGTGTGGATGGGAGAAAGTTGTAAATATTGATGGATCGAACGCCAAATAAAATAAATTGCAGCAAGGTATTTTTGGGTTTTTGGTTTAATAGATCTAAAAATAAAAGCAAATAAAAATTTGATCGCAAAGGCAAATATATGAGAAAGAAGACCCGGGGGCCGTAGGTTTCACTAGTGGCTTCTCTCGAGAAAAATAGCAAACGGTGGGTGAACAAATTACTGTTGGGCAATTGATAGAACCTCAAATAATTATGACGATATCCAGGCAATGATCTTTACATAGGCATCACATCCAATATTAGTAGACCGACTCCTGCTTGCATCTACTACTATTACTCCACACATCGACCGCTATCCAGCATGCATCTAGTGTATTAAGTTCATGGAAAAACGGAGTAATGCAATAAGAATGATGACATGATGTAGAAGATATCCATTTATCTATGGCGGTAGATATAGATCCCGTCGTTTTATACTTAGTTGCAACGTTACATACGTGTCGGTTCCCCTTCTGTTACTAGGATCGAGCACCGTAAGATCGAACCCACTACCGGGCACCTCTTCCCATTGCAAGACAAATAGATCAAGTTGGCCAAAGAAAACCCAAATATAGGAGAAGAAATACGAGGCTATAAGAGATCATGCATAAAAGGGATCAAAGAAACTCAAATACTTTCATGGATATATAAAGATAGATCTGATCATAAACTCAAAGTTCATCGATCCCAACAAACACACTGCAAAAGAGTTACACCACATGGATCTCCAAGAGACCATTGTATTGAGAATCAAGAGAGAGATGAAGCCATCTAGCTACTAACTATGGACCCGAAGTTCTACAAAGAACTACTCACACAACATCGGAGAGGCACCAATGGAGGTGGTGAACCCCATCCGAGATGGTGTCTAGATTGGATCTGGTGGTTCTAGACTCTGCGGCGGCTGGATGAATATTTTGTCGACTCCCCTAGGGTTTTGGGAATAATGGGGTACTTATAGAGCAAAGAGGCGGTCTGGGAGGCAACCGAGGTGGGCACAACCCACCAGGGTGCGCCTGGGCCTCCTGGCGCGCCCTGGTGGGTTGTCCCCTCCTCGGAACTCCCCCCAGGTGCAACCAAGGCCCAACATCTTCCTTCTGGTCCATAAAAAATCTCCGTAAAGTTTCGTGGCATTTGGAATCAGTTTGATATTGATTTCCAGCGATGTAAAAAACATGGAAAAAACAGCAACTGTCACTTGGCACTAGCTATGTCAATAGGTTAGTACCAAAAAATGATATAAAATGACTATAAAATGATTATAAAACATCCAATTGATAATAAAACAGCATAGAACAATAAAAAAGCATAGATTAGTTGGAGACGTATCAGCATCCCCAAGCTTAACTCCTGCTCGTCCTCGAGTAGGTAAGTGATAAAAACAGAATTTTTGATGTGGAGTGATGTTCATCATGTCATATCATATTCTTGTCTTTATAGCATGGAAAATTCGACTTTTATATTGTTCAAAGCAATAGTCTAGTTTTGACACGATAATTTAGATACTCAAGCATATCAACAAGCAACCATGTCTTTCAGCATATTAACGCTAAAATAAGCTATCCCTAGCCCATCATGCTCAAACATTGATCCATTCATGAAACACACTCAAATATTAGCTACACCCAATACTTAAGTGCGATCATATTGCCTCCTAGTTGGTGCTTTTATAAGAGAAGATGGAGACTCAGAATAAAAATTGCATAAAGTAAAAGAAAGGCCCTTCACAGAGGGAAGTAGGGATTTGTAGAGGTGCCAGAGCTCAAAGCAAAAAACTTAGAGATAAAAACATTTTGAGAGGTGTATCGATCCCACCAACGAAAATGACTCAGAGTTCCCAATACTTTCCATGCATAGATATATCATGGGCGGTTCCCAAACAGAAAATAAAGTTTATTCCTTTTTCCACCATAACTTTCACTTTCCATGGCTAACCGTATCCACGGGTGCCCTCCATACCAACACTTTCCAAGTAATTTATTATTTGACAACATAAAGTAAATTCAATTTATTTTTTTGCATTTCGGGACTGGGCATCCCTAATACCTTTGCCTTACTCTCATGCAATGACAAGTGAATAAACACTCATCTTGAGAATAACACATCTAGCATGGAAAATATTAGCCACCCCTCACCGCTTCACGAGCAAAACTAACACACAAAAGAGAAGTTTCTTTTGAAAATTAGAGATGGCACATGCAAATTTGCTTAGAACAGCAAAAGAATACTACATACAGGTAGATATAGTGGACTCATATGGCAAAAATGGGTTAAAGGATTTTGGATGCACAAGTAGTGATCATACTTAGTGCAAAAATGAAGGCTAGCAAAAGATTGGGAAGCGACCAACTAAGAAACGAATAATCTCATAAGCAATCATTAAGCATAAATAACACCGAATAATGCACCACAAGTAGGATATAATTTCATTGCATGATTATTGACTTTCGTACTTGCATAGGGAATCACAAACCTTAACACCAATATTCTTACTAAAGCATAATTACTCATCAAGATGACTCACATATCACATCATCATATCTCAAAACTATTACTAAGAATCAAGTTTATTTTGTCCAATGATCTTCATGAAAGTTTTTATTATATCCTTGTATATATATCACTTTGGGACTAATTTTCATGTATTGATTTTTACAAGCTCCAACAAATATAAGTGAAGATCATGAGCATAATATATGTTTCTTTCTCTCAAATTAATTTAAGTGAAGCAAGAGAGAATTTCTTGAAATTTTTACTAACTCTCAAATAAATCTAAGTGAAACAAGAGAGCACTTAAAAAATACTAAAGTACACCATGCTCAAGAAGATATAAGTGAAGCACTAGAGCAAGTCCATTGCTCATGAAAGTGCCAGTTATCGACTAGAGGGGGGGTCAATAGGAGATTTTTATGAAAGTCTTCAAAACACAAGGGCTTTGAAGACAAATAGTAGAAATGAACCTATTGATATGCAGCGGAAAGTAGACTACACTAGACAGGCCATAGTCAAGTAAGCAATGAAGTGAAAGTTTGATGACTATCAGCAGCTAGGTAGTATGGATCCGGATGGAAGATAGTATGAAGCCAAACAGTAAACAGTCTTCACTCAGTGAAGTCAATCAGATCATACATGCAAGCAATGACTTCACGAAGACAAACTGTAAAGTAAAGGGAAGTGAAGGATAGAACCAGTAGATTGGTGAAGACAAGGATTTGGTAGACCAGTTCCAGTTGCTGTGACAACTATACGTCTGGTTACGGAGGCTGAGATTTAACTCAGAAGACCGCGTCTTCACCTTATTCCCCTTGAGCTAAGGACACACAGTCCTCGCCCAATGACTCTAGTAAGTCTTCAAGGTGGACTTCCAAACCTTCACAGACTTCGTTCACCGGCAATCCACAATGACTCTTGGATGCTCATAACGCGACACCTAACCGGCTGGATGATTCACAGTCCTCAAGTGTAACAAGTCTTCAGATCACGTGGATAGAAAGACTTCAGTGATGCCTAACACTCTTTGGCTCTGGGTGTTTTGGGCTTTGTCCTCGCAAGGATCTCTCTCTCAAATGCTTCAGAGGTGGGTTGCTCTCAAACGACAAAAGTCGTGCACTAACTCTGAGAAGCCACCAATTTATGGTGTAGGGGGTGGGCTATTTATAGCCAGGAGGAAACCCGACCTGATTTGTCCGAAATGACCCTAGGTCACTAAGGAACTGACACGTGTCCAACGGTCAGATTTCAAACACACGCGACAGCTTGACTTGGGCTACAAGTAAAGCTGACTCATCCAACTCTGGATAAGATTTGCTCTCATTGTCTTTGCTCGAAGACATAGGATCTGGTTGAAGATCACATCAGTCACTTTGACTTTATTCACTTGGACCCCACTTAACAGTACGGTGGTTCCTATGACTCAACAAAGAAGAAGCGAAAACTACGAAACAACTATGTCTTTGCACTCCATATTCTTCATGTGAATGTCTTCTCATGTCATAATCTTCACTGTGAATATCTTCATAGTCCACCACTGTCTTCAATGTTTTCACACATTTTTAGGGGTCATCTCTGATAGGTAAACCGAATCAATATGGGACTACTACCTGTGTTATCCTGCAATTCTCACAAACACATTAGTCCCTCAACCAAGTTTGTCGTAAATACTCCAAAACCAACTAAGGGTGGCACTAGATGCACTTTAAATCCCCCCTTTTTGGTGATTGATGACAAACCGGTTGAAGTTTTCAATGGGGATAAAAGTATGTGAAAGTTTAAGGATTAAGGCATTGTCTTCATAAGTAGCAAAGGCTCCCCATGAAGATGTGCATATAGGTAGTTTGCTTTTGAATGCAAATGCACATGGCAGGTTTTACTTTGTGGAGATCCTCTTCAACTAATGAAGACAATTCATCATGCATATAAAGAGATAACGAAGATAATGACATGCATAATGAAAAATGGACGTCTGCAGAATGGCTTCATGCGGAATTTATCATCACATCACAAGGTAGCAAAATAAGTAGCAGATGACCATCGAGTTTAAGTGTTACAACTCAAAGAAACAAATGTTTCAAAAGATGAGAGTTGTAAAGACTTAGCAAAATAATACAACCAGCCATAAGGACCTGCTTGGAGACTATCAACTCATAAGCTTCTCCCCCTTTTGCCAGTAATGACCAAAAAGGTTTGAAGACATAGAGTATCTACTCGTTCCCATCAGGAGTAGATGAAGGAGCAGGGTCGACGTTTGAGTTTGGTGGTGCAGACGAGCCTAATGCAGTGTCGAGATGCAGTGTAGCCATGGTCAGTGAAGTGGTGTCATCTTCTTCATCAACAACTCTCGCAACAATAGTTGCAGCCGAAGATGAATGCTCAGAATCTTCGATTGAGGGAGTGCGGTGCCAGATTGCATTTTGTGGAGGCCTGGAATCAAACGTGAAGTCCTCAGTGTAGCCATCTTCGTGAAGATCGTCTTTAGGACAGAGCAGTGTGAGACTCTTCCAGGACCGCTGATAGGCTTCATGGGAAACAAATGAGTTCTTGGTGGCCAAGTTTCGAATGTGATTGACATCCACCAAGATACTCTGCATCTGACGCTTTAGCCAGTCATGATGCTTATCATGTTTCTGGTGCAAGGCCGCAAGAAGCTCTTGGTCATTGAGGACACGGGAACGCTTCCTAGGACTTTGGGCAACCATACTTGACGTGGCTTCAGTGTTGGCATGATGTGGCACTCTCATATTCCTAGCCAGAGGATAAGTAGGGGTTGCAACATTGGGGACAAGAATTCCCTCCATTGGTTGCGAGAAGCTATGGTGTTCAGCATTCTGAAGATGTATAGGCTGCTTGGCAGGCTCGGTGTAGATGGCTTCAATGGACAAATCAACTTCTGGCAGAAAAATAAGATGGTTGCGCACTGAGGCTGATAGTCAATAGTAGAATGGAGCTTGATCAGGCGTATCACCCATGGAGCACAGAATTTTAGGCCAAACAGATCAATCCTAGATGCAGCTAGTTGTCTGATGAAGAAATCCTGGGTATTGAATCTGATGCCATGGATGATATAAAATACCAAAGTCTTCATGGCTCCTTCAAGTTTGGCTTCGCAAGAGTGTCCCTTGATTGGCCATAGAGTATGCCTCAGAATGTGGTATACTGTGCGGGGCAAGTACTCGAGGTCATTCACCAGGAACTCTTTGGGGTATTCAGCATATTGAGGCAATGGCTTCATCATTCTTAGCATCTCACTCATATTTGGCTTGGGCCGCTGGAAGATACTCTGTAGTTCATCTCGATGACGTTGACAACCAGGCTCGTAGAACTCACCTGGAGTGGGCAGGGAAGTAAGCTCGATGATGTCTTGAGCTTTGGCTTCATAATGCACATCACCTGTCATCCACTCAAGAATCCATGTCTTCGGATCCCTGCTGTAGCCGCGAATATGAAGTGTAGCATAGAACTGCAGCAGAAGCTCTTCATTCCAGTGCTCTTTGTCTGTCACAAATGGTAGAAGACCAACATCCTTGAAGCAGTCAAGTGCTTCTTCAAGACAGGGCAGCCCAGCAATAGCTTCACAGTCAAGACGCATGTGTGGAAAGATCCGCTCTTGATTGTATAGAATGCAGGAGTAGTAGCTGCACTGTTGATGGCTCCAGAATCGATCGGAAGAGATCTTGGGCTTCGAGTAGGGATTCTTGGCACTATCAAAGAAGGTGTTGTGCGCCCTGAAGCTGTGCACGTTGAAAGAACCCATTGTAGTGGCAGCACATGGAAGCATTGGCAGCCGTGGCTTGGGCTTCTAAACTTGTGGTCTCTGCTCCACATGAGAGTCATATTGCGGTCCGGGAGTGGAGGGTGGAACCATGAAAGGCCACCTAACTGTGAAAAGCTGACCATGACCATAGGCCTGTTCAATGGTGTGAGGCCTTGGAGGTGGAATAGTGGCTTCAGCTTCCACATTGGCTTCGGGCTCCTCATGAGCTTCAGGCTCCACATTGTCTTCAGCCATGACAGTGTCATTGGCTTCAGTCACTACAAAAAAAGACACTTCCATGATGATACATGTTTGTCACAGCAGGTCACGTTTTCTGCCATGCATGTACATCCATGACGATTTTATGACAGAATCAAGATAGTCATACTTGTGTTGTCGTAGAAGTGTTCCATGACTTTACCAAAATTATCATCACGGAAGTGTCCACTTCCATGACGATAAATCATGCGTCATGGAAGTGCTTTCGTCAAGGGTGACCGACACGTGGCATCCACCATAACGGGTCACCGTTAAGCTATCGGGTCCGGTTTTGGATCCGATAACCCGCTAATAGCCCGGACCAATGAGGATTTTCCACGTGTAAAATTCGCATTGGCTGGAGGAAACACGTGTTGGCTCACCGTTGGGACAGATGTCATCCATTCACTTGACAAGAGGCGCCTATGATACGTCAACACGTGGCACGGCCCAACAGAGGCCCATTCCGGTGAAAATGCCAGCCCGTTTGAGTTGGTCAAAAGGTAACGGGCCGGCCCACGTAAAGCCTATTAACGGCATGTTCGTATATAGCCCATTTATGGCCCGCTAACTCACGGCCCGTTACGGCCTATCGGAATTAAGCCCAGTAGCTTCATCTGGGTTATCCAATATGATTCCAACCCGTTGTAACTTCCGGCCCATGATGTCTTTCGTCCCATACGAGGCCATTTGTAACTCTTGGCCCATTAACGGCCCGTGGTGAATCTGGCCCATAATGAACAGTGTACCCCTTTATACCCATTAATGACACATTATTCAATTGGGCCATTTCCAACCCGTGTTATCTTTCGGCCTTCTCAGGGCCCATTTATTCTTGGGCTCATTTCCAGCATCCGATTACTTACGGCCCGTTATTGGCCTTTTCTGCTTGTTGGCCAAATTCAGCCCGCGGTTACAATCGCCCCGTTTGGGGCCCGTTAATCCATTGGGTCGTTTTCGTAGCGTCATCAAATATAGCCGATTAATGACAGCCTGTTATTGTCGGCCCATGAACGAACGATTCCAAACCTAGCCCGTTTACGGCCCATAATGCGTTCTATTATTGGCCCATGATTGGCCTATCGATCATACGACACGTAGAAGGCCCATTGATGCTACGACCCATAGAAGGCCCATTGTTTCTATGGCCCGGAAAAGGCCCATTGTTTCTACGGCCCGTAGGAGGCCCATGGTAACTACAGTAAATATGTAGCCCATGGTTATTGTGGCCTAGTTTCAAAAAATAGGTTATTGGGGCCACTAGCAAACCGCGGAAAAAGAAGTGCACTGACTACAAGCAAACAAATAAACAAGACAACAAGGAAATAAATAAGCAAGCAACTTACACTAGGCTATCACGGCTATTACACATATTACATCCACTGGTGATGTAGGGTAGAACCCTAATCGGCCGATCTTTCACGAAAGGAGTGGATCCCGCGATGAACACGAAGAACACGAGGGGGAAAACGAGGGGAATCATGAGGGGAAACACTAGAGAAACACTAAAACTAACAAGAACAAGTCACACATGGGCTAGATCCTTGAGTACATAAAGTAAGATACACAATCCACGATCGACTAGGGACAATACAAAAGGGTAACCGGTTCTTCTCCGTGAGGAGGTCTTGATGTTCTTCCCTAAAGAGGGGTCTTGAATCCGCTTGGGGGATCTTCTTTGGTGGAGGCTCGAATCTCCGAGGAGAAGGTAACCAAGTGGATGAGCAAAGCTCTCACACAAAATATGAGCAAATCCTTTGCTAACCCTAGAAAGTTGTATGGGGTGGAGTATATATAGTCTAGGGGGGAGAAGGGATACACGGGCCTCGGCCCTTCACTGTGCACAGATAGGGGAGGCGGATGTCCGGGCTGGTCGGGCCGGATGTCCGGGCTTTCAGGCGACGCTAGATGTCCGGGCTGGGGGGCGGATGTCCGGGCTGGAGCGGTGGCATTTGTTGCTCTCGGGTTCGGAGGGGTCAGATTTCCGGGCCGGTGGCCGGATGTCCGGGGGCTCGGGAGAGGCCGGATGTCCGGGCTGCTAGGGCCGAATGTCCGGGGCGTGTAGCCTTTTGCGGCTGGGCTGCCGTAGTGGAAGACGCTCCAGGGGCCGGACGTCCGGGGCCTTGGCCGGATGTTCGGGGCCTGGGAGATGCTCTTGGCTCCTTCCATTGGTTATCCTCTTTTGTGGACTTGGGGACTTGTACATCTTCATGCACATCTTCGGGAGGACCCTCTTGGTACCTAATCATGCAAAACACCTCGGACTTAGGTAGTAGCCATGTCTCAGGCATAGAAAGTGGAAGTTCGGAGAGGAGTGACTTCACCTTATCTTCGATAGCTTTGGCTCGGGCTCATGTCATTGGTCCAAGTGGTGTCGTTGGAGGTGTAGGTGCGTCCATGGGGATGATCTTGGGATGCTCCGCATCATCTCCCCTCCCTTGGGGAAGATCCGTCCTCGGATCGAAATCCTCATCACCATGGTAGGGCGAGAGATCTTTGATGTTGAAGATGTCGCTCACGGAGTACTTGTCACGAGGGATGTCGATGTTGTAAGCGTTGTTGTTGTAGTATGCAAGCACCTTGAATGGTCCATCCGCACGTGGTCGAAGTTTGGACTTGCTTTCTTGGGGAAAGCGGTCCTTGCAAAGGTGTAGCCACACGAGGTCTCCAATGGTGAATATCATAGGGTGCTTGTTGACATTGAGCTTGGTCGCAAGGCAGTGTACTTGGCGCTCGATGGTGTTTCTTGTATCTTCATGCACCTTCTTGAGATGGGTCGCTCATGCACTTGCGTCCAAATTGATTCGCTCTTGGAGTGGTATAGGTAGAATATCCAATGGCGACAAAGGGTTGAATCCGTAGACGACCTCGAAAGGGGACTTGCCGGTTGTTGAGTGTCTTGCTCGGTTGTAGGTGAACTCGGCGATGGGTAGACACTCCTCCCACTCCTTGATGTTCTTCTCGATGAGTACTCGAAGTAGAGCGAAGAGTGTGTGGTTTGTCACCTCCGTTTGGCTGTTGGTTTGAGGATGGTATACCGTGGAGAAGAGTAGCTTGATACCGAGCTTGGCACATAGGATCTTCCAAAAGTAGCTAAGGAACTTGACGTCGCGGTCTGAGACCATGGTCTTTGGCACACCATGGAGACGCAATATTTCCCTACAAAAGAGATTAGCAACATGTGAAGCATCGTCTATCTTGTTGCAAGGAATAAAATGTGCCATTTTTGAGAAACGGTGCACAACGACAAATATGGAATCTTTCCCATTTTGAGTCCTAGGCAAACCAAGTACAAAGTCCATGCTAATGTCTTCCCACGGTTGGTATGGAATTGGTAAAGGCATATAGAGTCCATGAAATTGAGCTTTGGACTTAGCTTTGCGACATGTAGAACATTGGTTGGTGAAACGATTGACGTCCCGAAAAATCTTTGGCCAAAAGTAGTTCTTCGAGAGTGTAGCGAACGTCTTGTCATGTCTGAAATGTCCCATTAAGCCTCCTCCATGAGATTCCTGCAAAAGTAACAAACGAAGAGAGGACTCGGGAATGCAAAGTTTGTTAGCTCTCATAAGATAGTCGTCTTTGATGTAATAGCGTTCCCAAGATGTATTCAACAAACACTTGGCATACGGAGTAGCAAAAGTTGCATCATGCTCATACAAGTCTTTGATATGCTCGAAGCCAATGACATCTAACTCAAGTTGCGTGACAAGGATGCATATGCGGGAAAGAGCACCCGCTACAATGTTTTCTTTTCCCTTGATGTACTTTATGACATAGGGAAAAGACTCAATAAATTCACTCCATTTAGCATGACGCTTGTTCAACTTCGTTTGACCCTTAAGATACTTGAGGGTCTCATGATCGGTATGAATGATAAACTCATGGGGACGAAGGTAATGTTCCCATTCATGCGAAACGCGGACTAAAGCATATAGTTCTTTGTCATAGATGGGATAATTGAGTTGCGCTCCAGAAAGTTTCTCACTAAAGTAAGCTATGGGGCGCTTCTCTTGCGTTAACACACCTCCTATGCCATTACCACTAGCATCGCAATGAATTTCAAAAGGCTTGTCAAAGTTGGGTAAAGAAAGCACGGGAGCATGAGTAAGCAAATTCTTAAGCTCATTGAATGCGGTATCTTGGGATGGTCCCCAAATAAAAGGCGCATTCTTCTTGCTCAAAGCATGCAAAGGCGAAGCAATGGTGCTAAAATCCTTCACAAAGCGACGATAGAAACCCGCAAGGCCAAGAAAACTACGCACTTGATGCAAGTTGGTTGGTTGCGGCCAAGTCTTAATAGCATTGATCTTGGACTCATCAACATGAACACCCTTAGAAGAAACAACAAAACCTAAGAAAACGAGCTTATCAACACCAAAAAGGCATTTCTCCATATTAGCATAGAGGCGCTCTTTTCTAAGAGTTTACAAAACGATGCGGACATGGGTGACATGCTCTTCGATAGATTTGCTAAACACAAGAATGTCATCAAAGTAGACCACAACAAATATACCAAGGTAAGGGCACAAGACATGATTCATGAGGCGCATAAAAGTGCCCGGTGCTTCCGAAAGACCCATAGGCATGACTAACCACTCATACAAACCAAACCTGGTTTTGAAGGCGGTTTTCCATGTTGGAGATATGCCCTAGAGGCAATCATGTATGATGATATTTCCTATGTGTTTATGAATAAAGATAGTCCTTGGACATTATCAATGATGTGTATCAGCAAGTACGTGACTTGTTTGTGGGACTATGCATTGTATGATGACTCTCCTAAAAGGTACCTAGTCGAAAGGGCTATGTGGACGCGCAGCCAACTAGACTAGCATATGAAACGGTCGATGGCTTGGTCTCACTAGCCATGGAGCATTGGATGCTAACTGGATAATATGGACTTGGAAGGATTTGGTCGGATTCGACGTAGTCGGATCCGAGTCGAGATAAGGTCCGAGTCGGACAGACCCAACTATGAGACACAACGATATGTCATCTGTGAGTCTCTAGTACAACATATGTTCTATGTCCTAAAGCCTGAGCTGACGCATGTACTCAAGATGGTGACAGACTTGCTTTGGGCCGACCAAACGCTACTCCGTAACTGGGTAGTTATAAAGGTAGGTTTCGGGTTTGTCCAGAACCATGTTGCGAGACGTGGTCGAGTAAGATGGGATTTTCCCCTCCGACCAGGAGAGATATACTCTGGGCCCCTCGTGTGATCCGACCAGGATAAGCATGGCCATGCGACAAGGATTATGAGATAATCCGGTTTGTGGTCGGCATCACTAGAACGAGAAAGAGGTCGGGCTAGCACAAGGATGACAGACTCGCCTTGAGCTCGACAACATATATCGTATGGCAAAAGGAATGGAAGTGTGATGTATAGGTTCGCTAACCAGCTTCATAGTCTACTTGGTGTTCGGCATGCCTTGCTGGAGGCCGCTACCAACCGTGCAGTTCGGAGGTGATCCGAACTACGACCAAGCCAACTTGAACCTAAGGGGTCGCGCGCTTAAGGGAAGGAACCTACGAGGTTGGATCCGAGGACACTGGTCGGATGTGATCCGAACTGTATTCGGATTGTGGCTGAGTAGACTTATGGGCTTTAGGGTCCGTGCGAGGCCCAAGTGTTGAGCACGCGACGGACGCCTATATATATAGTGGAGGTGCCGCACACTCACACGGCTGATCGCTTCGGCGCTATCACTAGGGTTTGCATGTGTTGCGAATAGACACCTCCACTCGCCACCGGTTGTGTGATCGGACCTAGCAGTCCACCGCACGACGTTCCTCCTGCACGTGCGGATACCGTTAGAGGCGGTGCACTTGCGCCGCTCCGGCGAACCTGTACGTGGGAACCGATCACCGGTTGTACGAGGGAGATCGGACGAGGAGGAGACGATCCACACGGTCGCGCTGCCTCAACTCTTCTCCTGATGCACGACACTGTGCGTCTAGTGGTAACGAACTGTGATCCGTCTCTCGTAGCATGTTCTTGGTTGTTCTGCGTGTAGGAAATTTTAATTTGCAGTCGACGCACCCTACCGTAGATCCCAACAGTGGTATCAGAGCCTCTGCTATAGGATTTGGATTCAGATCATATGCATATTAGATATGATGAGGCAATAGATTAGATCTGTTGTCATTGATAAGAATGGTTGTGTGCACTCTTGATGAGATCAACTACACATGGGGATTGATGTGGCTATGTTTTCTATTGCTTGGGATTGATGAGTTCGTGACACAACCTACCCCTACCGGTCGGTTATCCGCCATCGGGGTTAACAGTGAAACGTAAATCTGAATCGGATTCGCGATGATTGATGAGATCGGTCAGATCAGAGAATTTGGCGTGAGGGAGTTCAGATGTGATCTATGATTTCCGAAAACCATCCTATTTGTCACGCCGGGACCGCCGTGTGCGTAGCGCCTTGTATTTCGTACATGATCTCTCAAACCGGTAGAATACGATTCTATGCATAACATTATTTTGCAGGGTTTGATGTGAATAGTATGGCTCATGTGTATGTGATGCATGTGTGTAAATTATACATGGCCTGCGTGTCATGTTTGGCAGCCGGCAGGAGCCAAAGTGCTGTCATTATATTGTATAATGACCTGCATGTCGACTTGTGACTCTATGTAAAATTCATTACTAGTTGTAGTAGTTGGATAATAGAGATCATGTTGGTGGCTTGGCGTCCCGGCGTGACAAACAAGATGGGGTTTCTAGATGGTCACCGGAGTTGGAGCTGACCTGGAAGAACATCCATGAAGGAGCCATACTATTTCACAATATGTATTTATTTGTGATTGTTATGCTTCCTTGTTTTCTATGCATGTTAGAATGGTAGAAAGATCCCTCATGAATATCAAGCAAATTGCCATCCCCGATGTTGCACCTTCGCACGTCAAGTGCGTCTAGTAGTGGGTTCATAAAATTGGGGTGCTGCTAAGTGTCCTTGAACTGAAGGGTTCGTGTTGGACACGGACATGCACTGCATTAGGTTGACTTGACAAGGCTATCAAAATGGTTTTGGGCCTTGTGGCAAAAGAGGTCGGGAGCCGGGGTATGAGGTACCTACCCGACCGATAGGAGTCGTATAGAGATACGATTAGCAAGGAGTTCCTTACCGGATAGGCATGTTGTCTAGCGGTGATGCTAAAGCTCACTAGTCGCATGTGCTAGTTGGATCCTGAATCACTGAGAGTTTGCGGAGGGATGCTGACTTTAGTGGGAGTATTTCTGATTAAGGCTAGAATTACTCTACATAAACACATTTCTTAGTGATTGCATATTTTTCTGTTGTAGATCAATGGCACCACCTGCTCAACCCAACTTTGCATTGAAATCAATTCTGGAAATGGATAAACTGAATGGAACAAACTTTACTACCTGGTATAGAAATTTGAGAATTGTTCTCAAGCATGATAAAAAGGAATATGTTCTAGAGGATCCGCTTCCAGAGGAACCTGCCGGTAATGCTAGTACCACAACCAAGAATGCCTACCAGAAACTCGTTGATGAATCAAACGAGATCAGCTGCCTCATGCTGGCTTGTATGGAGCCCGATTTGCAGCATCATTTCGAAGACGTTGGGGCTTTCGATATGATCGAGAATCTCAAGAGCATGTTTCAGGTGCAGGCTAGGACCGAAAGGTTCAACGTCTGGCGATCCTTGATGGATTGTAAGCTGAAGGAAGGTGATCCACTGAGCCCGCAAGTGATCAAGATGATCGGATATGTGCAAGCTTTGGATCGGTTGGGCTTCCCGCTCTTGGATGAGCTGGCTACTGATGCAGTTCTGGGTTCTCTTCCGCCCAGCTATGGGACGTTCATCTCGAACTATCATATGCATGGCATGGATAAGAAGCTCACTGAATTGCATGGGATGCTCAAAGTGGAAGAGCAAGATATTAAGAAAGGCACGCATCAAGTGTTGATGGTGCAGAAATCGGCTAAGTTCAAGAAGAGTTGGTCTAATAAGAAGGCTAAGGAAAAGGGCACGGAGATGGTAACCTCCGCCGCTGCGCCGAAGTCTGGACTGGACTCAAAGACCATTTGCTATCATTGCAAGGAAACTGGTCACTGGAAGAGGAACTATAGCAAGTGGCTTGCAGAGCATGGCAAGAAGGCCGGGAATGCTGCTTCAGGCAAAGGTACACTTGTTGCATATGTTATAGACATTTACCTTGCTGACATACCTAGTAGCTCTTGGGTATTTGATACCGGGTCGGTTGTTCATATTTGCAACTCGATGCAGGGGCTGGTAAGAACTAGGCGTGTAACACAGGGGGAGATTGATATCAAGGTCGGCAACAAAGCAAGAGTTTCTACGTTGGAGGTCGGCACAATGCAGCTCTAGCTTCCTTCTGGATTTATTTTGGAATTGAATAATTGTTATTACATTCCTGCACTTAGTCGGAGCATTATTTCTGCCTCATGCTTGATGAGTCAGGGTTATTCCATGCCTCAGCTCGCACCTTGTTGGACATGGTTCGATCTATGATGAGCAAGTCGGATTTACCCTTGTCATTCTGGGGATACGCTCTAGAAACTGCAGCTTTCACACTTAACAGGCTACCATCAAAATCCGTAGACAAGACACCACATGAGATGTGGACCGGGAAGAGTCCCAGTTTGTCATTTCTAAAGATTTGGGGTTGTGAAGCATTTGTCAAGAAACTTATGTCAGACAAGCTTACACCCAAGTCGGATAAATGCATATTCATGGGATATCCGAGGGAAACCTTGGGATATAACTTCTACAACCGGGAAGAGAACAAAGTGTTTGTTGCTCGGAACGGGGTTTTCCTTGAGAAAGAATTTCTCAGTAGGGAGGCCAGTGGGAGGACGGTCCGACTCAAAGAAATTCGAGGACCACTCGGGGACGGCTCGGCTGGTGATGAGATCATACCGGAGTCAGTCAGGGAACCCATAGTGGAAGCGGCACCGGAACCACGGAGGTCGGAAAGATTGCGCGGAGTGCGTGATGTATTGTTGCTAGAAAGCGACGAGCCGGCCACATATGCGGAAGCGATGGTGAGCCCAGATTCCGAGGCTTGGCTGGAGGCCATGAGATCCGAGTTAAAGTCCATGGATGGGAATCAAGTTTGGGACTTGGTTGATCCGCCGCCTGGCGTAAGGCCATTGGTTGCAAATGGGTCTTTAAGAAGAAAACCGATGTGGATGGAAATGTTCAGATCCACAAAGCTCGGCTTGTCTCTAAGGGTTATGGACAACTTCAAGGAATTGACAACAACGAGACTTACTTGCTGGTAGCGATGCTGAAGTCGGTGAGGATCGTACTAGCTATAGCTGCATATTTCGATTATGAGATATGACAGATGGATGTCAAGACGGCTTTCCTTCACGGAAATTTAACCAAGGACGTGTATATGATACAGCCCGAGGGTTTTGTCGATCTGACTAGCACTAGTAAGGTACGCAAGCTCAAGAGGTCCATTTATGGGTTGAGGCAAGCATCTCGGAGCTGGAACATTCATTTTGATGAGGTCGTCACTAGTTTTGGCTTCATCAAAAGCGAAGAGGACTCTTGTTTATACAAGAAGTTAAGTGGGAGCTCGATAGTGTTTTCGATCTTGTATGTGGATGACATACTACTGATCGGAAATGATATTTCGATGCTGAACTCGGTCAAGGAGTCATTGAATGGCAAGTTTTCGATGAAGGACCTTGGTGAGGCAATGTACATTTTAGGCATTAAGATCTATAGAGATAGATCAAGGAGGCTGCTCGGTTTAAGCCAGAGCACGTACATAGATAAAGTGTTGAAGCGTTTCAACATGAGTGAGGCAAAGAAAGGGTTCTTGCCACTCTCACATGGTATAAGGCTAAGCGATACTCAGAGTCCTTAGACATCTGATGAGCGAAGCAGGATGAGTAGGATTCCATATGCCTCGGCAATCAGATCCATCATGTATGCCCTGATATGTACGCGGCCCGATGTTGCTTTTGCAATAAGCCTAACAAGTAGATACCAGGCCAACCCAGGTGAGATTCACTGGGCAGCGGTAAAGACTATTTTGATGTACCTGAAAAGGACTAAAGAGATGTTCCTAGTTTATGGAGGTGTGGAAGAGCTCGTCCTAAGGGGTTTCGCCGATGCTAGTTTCCAAACCGATAGAGATGATTGTCGATCACAGTCCGGATTCGTGTACGTCATGAACGGAGGAGCAGTGAGCTGGATGAGTTCCAAGCAAGATACAGTGGCTGATTCTACTACAGAAGCCGAATACATTGCGGCTTGTGAAGCTGCAAAGGAAGGTGTTTGGATCCGGAACTTTCTGGATGATCTTGGTATTTTCCCAGCCTCAGTAAAACCGTTGGACCTTTATTGTGATAATTCTGGTGCCATCGCACAAGCCAAGGAGCCGAGGAATCACCACAAGGTCAGACACATAGACCGGAAATATCACCTGATACGAACGATCGTAAAGAGTGGTGATGTAGAGTTATGCAAAATTCACACGGATGCAAATGTTGTGGATCTGTTGAGTAAGCCGCTTCCACAACCCAAGCATGAGGGGCACGTTAGAGCTATGTGCATTCGATGTCTATTTGATTGACTCTAGTGCAAGTGGGAGACTGTTGGAGATATGCCCTAGAGGCAATCATGTATGATGATATTTCCTATGTGTTTATGAATAAAGATAGTCCTTGGACATTATCAATGATGTGTATCAGCAAGTACATGACTTGTTTGTGGGACTATGCATTGTATGATGACTGTCCTAAAAGATCCCTAGTCGAAAGGGTTGTGTGGACGCGCAGCCAACTAGACTAGCATATGACACGGTCGATGGCTTGGTCTCACTAGCCATGGAGCATTGGATGCTAACCGGATAATATGGACTTGGAAGGATCTGGTCGGATTCGATGTAGTCGGATCCGAGTCGAGATAAGGTCCGAGTCGGACAGACCCAACTATGAGACGCAGCGATATGTCATCTGTGAGTCTCTCGTACAACATATGTTCTATGTCCTAAGACCTGAGTTGACGCATGTACTCGGGATGGTGACAGACTAGCTTTGGGCCGACCAAACGCTACTTCGTAACTGGGTAGTTATAAAGGTAGGTTTTGGGTTAGTCCAGAACCATGCTGCGAGACGTGGTTGAGCAAGATGGGATTTGCCCCTCCGACCAGGAGAGATATACTCTGGGCCTCTCGTGTGATCCGACCAAGATAAGCATGGCCATGCGACAAGGCTTATGAGATAATCCGGTTTGTGGTCGGCATCACTAGAATGAGAAAGAGGTCGGGCTAGCACAAGGATGACAGAATCACCTTGAGCTCGACAACATATATCGTGTGGCAAAAGGAATGGAAGTGTGATGTACATGTTCGCTAACCAGCTTCATAGTCTGCTTGGTGTTTGGCATGCCTTGCTAGAGGCCACTACCAACCGTGCAGTTCGGAGGTGATCCGAACTGTGACCAAGCGGACTTGAACCTAAGGGGTCGCGCGCTTAAGGGAAGGAACCTACGAGGTCGGATCCGAGGACACTGGTCGGATGTGATCCGAACTGTATTCGGATTGTGGCCGAGTAGACTTATGGGCTTTAGGGTCCGTGCGAGCCCAAGTGTTGAGCCGGCAACGGACGCCTATATATATAGTGGAGGTGCCGCACACTCACGCGGCTGATCGCTTCGGTGCTATCACTAGGGTTTGCATGTGTTGCGAATAGACATCTCCACTTGCCGCCGGTTGTGTGATCGGACCTAGCAGTCCGCCGCACGACGTTCCACCTGCACGCGCGGATACCGTTAGAGGCGGTGCACTTGCGCCGCTCCGGCGAACCTGTACGTGGGAACCGATCACCGGTTGTACGAGGGAGATCGGATGAGGAGGAGACGATCCATGCGGTCGCGCTGCCTCAACTCTTCTTCCGCTGCACGGCACTGCGCGTCTAGTGGTAACGAACTATGATCCATCTCCAGTAGCATGTTCTTGGTTGTTCTGCACGTAGGAAATTTTAATTTGCAGTCGACGCACCCTACCGTAGATCCCAACATTCCATTCATCACCCTCTTGTATGCGGATTTGATAGTAACCACTCTTAAGATCAATTTTGGAAAATATAGTGGCACCGCTAGGCTCATCAAGCATATCATCTAGGCGTGGAATGAGATACCTATAGCGAACAGTGATAGCATTGATAGGTCTACAATTGGAGCACATGCAAAAACTACCATCACGTTTTGGCACAAGAATGACCAAAACGGCACAAGGGCTCAAACTTTCACGCACATGTCCATGGTCTATGAGATGCTTTACTTGCCTTTGTATTTCTTTTGTTTCATCGGGGTTGACACGGTATGGAGCTTTGTTCGAAAGAGGTGCTCCGGGGATGAGGTCGATTCGGTGCTCAATGCCTCGTAGAGGAGGTAGACCCGGAGGTAGCTCATTGGGGAAAACATCTTGAAATTCCTGTAAAAGAGAAGACAACACTAGAGGAAGAGTGTGAGAAGTGTTAGTTTATGGTGCATTGTCCTTGCACACGAGGACGTAGTGTAGGACACTAGATGGGTTCTCACACACTTCTCTCATCTCACGTTTGGTGGCAAATAGAGCTAGGTTCTTGTTTTCGCTCATCGTGGAGGCACTCAATTTTGTCTTGTGGCGCTCACTCTCTTTTTGGTGGCTCGCTCTCTCACTATGATCTCCACGATGGGTGGCTTGCTTGCCGACGATCACTTGACTTGGCGACATTGGATGGAGGACGTACTCCTTTCCCTTCATCTTGAAGATTTAGTGGTTCGTTCGGCGGTTGTGGACGACTCCTCTATCGAATTACCATGGCCATCCAAGGACAAGATGACAAACGGTCATTGGAACGACGTCACACTCCAAGGTGTCTTCGTAGGCGCCGATTTTGAAAGAGACTTGTACTCGGTGCTCGACTTGGATGGTG
Organism: Triticum urartu; assembly: GCF_003073215.2. Lineage (NCBI taxonomy): Eukaryota > Viridiplantae > Streptophyta > Magnoliopsida > Poales > Poaceae > Triticum > Triticum urartu. Next base: position 332,175,099 of record NC_053028.1, on the reverse strand, counting down.
CCGGAGTCACTAAGCCATTGCACTTTGTATGGATGTGGATGCTTCGTCTTGGGCAATTGGAGCTTGGAGCAAACCTCTTCGCTTCCAAGATTATGACAACTTCCACCATCGATGATGACCTTGACGGATCGTCCATTGATGCCGGCCTTGGTGTGGAATATGTGGCATTGTTGGTCTTCTTCTTGGTGATGTTGGAGAGTAAAGGCTTTGGAGACAACAAGTGCGGGGCTTGAGTCTTCATCGCAAAAGACTTGTTCTTCTTCATTGTTCACTTGGCGGTGCATGGCGACTTGCTCGAGGGCTTCCATTTCGCCTTCGCTCATGGAGTCATATGTGTCGTCGTCGTTGAAGACCATGGTTCGCTTGTTGGTGCACTCGTGGGACTTGTGGCCTCGGCCTCCGCAAGTGAAACACTTGAAGGAACTCGTCTTGACGGTCTCATCGGTTGGGGTTGATGATGATGAAGCTCTCGGCTTGAAGTTGCTCGTAGGAGGATGGCTTGTAGTTGACGAAGCTTTCTTGGAAGTCGACTTGTCGATGTTGGTAGAAGAAGGCTTTGTAGTTGGTGATGGAGTCGTTGAAGCTTGGTTGAGGGAGAACCGTAGGACTTGGATGAGAACTTGGCATACTTGAAATCATCTTGCACTTGGCGTTCCGCTTTGGTAGCTTGGTGCACTAGCTCGATGAGATTTGAGTATGGTTGGAAGTCCGTGATCTTCTTGATAGGATGATTGAGTCAATTCAAGAAACGTGCCCTTGTTTGCTCATCATCTTCCGTGACATTGGCTCTTATCATTGCAATCTCCATCTCCTTGTAGTATTCTTCAACGCTCTTTGTTCCTTGCTTGAGTTGTTGGAGTTTCTTGAAGAGGTCGCGGTTGTAGTAGGTAGGTACGAAGCGTGCTCTCATGACATCCTTCATTTGCGCCCAAGTAGTGATGGGTGGTTCACCTCATGCCTCTCGGCGCTGTATGATTTGTTCCCATCAAATGAGGACATAGTCTTGGAACTCAAGGGATGCCATTGCGATCTTTTCTCTTCTTCATAATTGTGCAAACGGAAGATCTTGTCAACCTTCAATGCCCATGAAAGGTACTCTTCGGGATCGTTGCTTCCGTTGAACTTGGGCATGGTGAACTTGAGTTTTCCATAACGTTGTTCTTCATTGTGTTGGGTCGGGGATGATGACGCCCATGTTGTTGATGATTGTGCAACTCGTGGTGCTCTTGGCGCAGAGGGGTGTTATCGTCATTGTAACACCCTGGTAGCTCATCTACAGTAATCGCACACTAATGGTGCCACGTCATCGCTATTAATTTACTAAACCTCACTTTGGTCCAAACCAAGTTCAAATTCAAAATTTAAAATAAAGTCAAAATAAAACTTCTTCAAATAAATAAACAAAAGTGTTCATGTTATTGCAAATATTCACTAACTGTTTGATATGAAGAAACCAATATTATTTAAGTTGTTAAGATGCCCCTAGAAATTAAATAGTGGACCAGTAGCCATTTTAACCGACCATTTCAATTTCTAAAAATGCTTAAACAACTCAAAATGCTAGGAGACTTTTTGTACAACACCAAAATACTACAAATGGAATTATGTGCCAAGTTCCACCCTTGGAAAAAAATTATTTAGTACTCCAACTAAATACAAAACAGAGGCTAGAAAAGAAAATAGAAAAGAAAAGTGAAAATACTAAATCCTACTGGGCGCGAGGGCTGAGAGTGCTACAGTACATGGGCCAGCACACCTTGAGGCCTTCCCCTTCCTGTACAGTACAAAGGAGGAGACAGGGGCGCGTCGTGGCGCACATCCACGCCTCCATGGCCGCGGATGTTGCCGTGTCGATCATCCGCCGACACCCCTGAGTAGGATAAGAGCCCCCCGTCGCTGTAGACAGACCCTAGCACGCCATATCCCCCTCGCTCGCCCTCCTCTTCCCTGTTTAGATCGCGCCCGAGCCCTTGCTGCCGCACCATCATCGTCCTCGCGGCCACTGGTGAGCTCGTGCGTGAGGCACAACCATACAGTGGCCGGCTAGTGCCATCGCCACCTGGGCCTTGCTAGGATTAGATTAGATGCTAATCTAATTACAACCCACTAACCCAACACCTAACACACTACTAATGGGCCCCCACCAGTAACTAGGCAAAATAAACAATATGTTTAAAATAATGGCCCAATGACATCTGGGCCCCACTGCTTAGATTTGACCGGTCAACCCAGTCAATGTTGACTGTTGACCCTGTTGACTCAACAACCCACTGGCCCCACATGTCAGCCTGTGTGTGCATTGTTGTGTACACTCTACTAGGTGCACTTAGCATTTTCATTTAATATAATTTTCGAATTTAATTTAATTTCCAGTAATTGCAGAATATTGTTTAATCTTAAAAAAATCATAGAAAATAATCCGTAACTCGGATGAAAATGGTTTCTACACGAAAGTTGCTCAGAACAACGAGACGGATCCAAATACACGGTCCGTTTACCTGTCAGATGCCTCTAACTAGCTGAACATGGAACTTTCCCCCTCCGGTCATCTGTCCGACACAGGTCTGGAACCGGGCAAACATTCTCGTTTGAATTCCCCCTTCACCTATATCGTGTAGTACTACGTTAGATCGACCCTAGTTCTGCTTATCGTCTTGTCATGCTTAGTGGTACCTCTGTTTGCTCTGTATTTATTGTTTCTTCCCCCTCTTCTCTCTGGTAGACCCCGAGACCGTTGATGATGCCGTTGTGATCGACTACGTCGACGACGACCCCTCCTTGCCAGAGCAACCAGGAAAGCAAACCCCCTTGAGCATTCTGATATCGCCCATCTCTTTCCCTCTCTTGCTTGCATTAGAACTGCTACTGCTTTATGTATGATCCTACTCTGATGCATAGCCTGTTTTTGTTACCTTCTTTCATACCTTACCTACTTATCCTAAACTGCTTAGTATAGGTTGGTTAGAGATCCATCAGTGACCCCCACCTTGTCCCAGTTGCCTCGCTTTATGTTCGATGACTCAATCAACGTGATCGACGTCCAGGCCCCGACACCGCACACCACCCCCCTAGTTGTACGACTCTGCAGAGTTACCATCGAGTGCCGAGGGTGGAACCTCTTACATCACTCTTGATGAGATCTCCGTAGTGTAGCTATACGGTCGAGGTCATCGAGGGTGATTTCCTCCTTCACCACTTCCGTTACGGCTCTGTCGTGCAACCCATCAAATGTGAACCTCGAGGGTGGATCCTCTTACGTTCACCTTGATGACAACATCGAGTGGAATTCACCGGGGGTGATTCCTCGGGTTTTCCCCTTGGTGTTAGACACACAGTTAATATGGTTACTATGACTTTGCAATGAGCCATGTTACTAAAGACGGATAGGCCCTGAGGGGTACCCGCGCGAGCTTAATTGCAAGTGATGTGGAGTCGGGTTGACCTGGAGGGTGCCCGCGAGACAACTACGAGGCGTGGTCGGGCATTCTTAGGCCTTGTCGCAAGTACTCGAGACGGGGCAACGGGGTCACATCTTTCGTGAGTCTCTGCTTGTTACCGCGTCCTCCTAATCCACTATGATTTGGATATTTGATTCGAGGGGCCTCTGGCCTGATAGCACTAACCATCACGTGGGCATAGTATGGGCGTTCTGCATCGTATACATCAGCCGAAGCTTAATAGACGTCAGCGACTGAGCGGCGCACACCGGGTTGGACTGGTAAGCACCTACCTTGTTGAAGGAGGTAGCTAGGTCTGCTCACCGGCCGCGTACGCAACGTGCAGGAGTTCCCGGGGAGATGGCCCATCACCCCTGGGGGCATAGGTTTAGTCTGGCGTGCTGGCCTCTCTATTAAGCCTAGGTCGGGTTGCGGCGTATTGTTTGGCCGAGGCCGGGCATGACCCAGAAAAGTGTGTCTGGCCGGAGTTAATCGAGCGTGGTGGGTAAGTTGGTGCACCCCTGCAGGGAAGAAAACATCTATCAATAGCATGTCCTATGGTAACGGACACTTGGAGTTGTATCCCGATTGATACAACTAGAACTAGATACTTGTGATGAGAAATGGATTGTGATGAGAAATGGATAGTATGGCTTTGGGATTGTTTTCTCGCAGGGAGTCGAGAAAGGATCTCTGGCCGAGGTTGATAACTCTACTACTTTACTTTATGCTACTCTTATCTCTCATGATGCTGCAAGATGCTTGAAGATGCTTGAAGATGCTATTCTTCGATAGGCTAGGCCTTCCCCTTCTCTCCTGGCATTCTACAGTTTAGTCCACAGATACAACCCATTTTCTTTGATACAGATGCATACTTAGTTTAGATCTGATGTAAGTCTTGCGAGTACTTTGGATGAGTACTCACGGTTGCTTTACCACCTCTTTTCCTCCATATCTGATTGTTGCGACCAGATGACGGACCCCAGGAGCCAGACGACACCACTGATGACTACTGCTACCCCGAGGATGCCTACTACTACGTGATGGCCGCTGACGACTTGGAGTAGTTAGGAGGCTCCCAGGCAGGAGGCCTTGCCTTTTCGATCAATGTTGCTTTTGTGCTAGACTTCTTAAGGCAAACTTGTTTAACTTATGTCTGTACTCAGATATTGTTGCTTCTGATGACTCGCCTATGATCGAGCTCTTGTATTCTAGCCTTCGAGGCCCCTGGCTTGTAATATGATGCTTGTATGACTTATTTTATTTGTAGAGTTGTGTTGTGATATCTTCCCGTGAGTCCCTGATCTTGATCGTACACGTTTGCGTGTATGATTAGTGTATGATTGAATCAGGGGCATCACAGTCATGTTGTTCTTGTCGTGGAGGATCTCCATTGTCTTCATGCTCTTGATTGACTCGCTGTTCTTGGCGAGCTTGTGGAGGAGCTTCTCGAGCTCAAGGAGGAACTTGACGATGCACGCGAGCATGAAATCTTCGTTCTTGAATTTCTTCGCGAAGTGCTTCCTCTTGTTCACGGGCTTGTCGGCTTCGTTCAGCAACGGCTCGACTCGAATCGCGTAGAGCTTGTTGCACCGCAAGTGCTTGAGCGTCATGGAGTTGTTTTTGTTGACGTTGTGCCTCGGCATCTTGAGCATTTTGGTGTAGACGCGCTCGCCCTTCCTCTTCATGTTGGCATTTTTGTTGTCGTTCTCGGGCTAGCGCAAAGGCCTCTTGAGTTTGACGTTGTCGGCACTCTTGAGAGTCGGCGTCACGTAGGGGATTGAGGCTTGCTTGATGGTCGGAGCGCGCGGCCCAGCAAAGAGTGTTCGATGTCGGTGTACTTGAGCCGGAGAGGGTGAAGTCGAAGTGGCGGCTTGAACGGCTCCTTCTTGAAGTGGAAGGCAAGCGGTTGAGCAACAAAGCACGAATTTCGTCCATCCTTGCGTCATTCTCTTGCGTGTGATCATCGAGCTTGTGGTCAAAGTAGTCCCTTGTACGTTGCTCAGAAAGTCGCAAGTCGGCGACGAGGTTGTCGATGCGTTCACTCATAGCTTGTTGCTCTTGATGCAAAGCACGTTGTGCACCAAAGAGGTGACTCTTGGTGATGAAGGAGTTCACGTCGTCGTCTTGCTCCATGAAGAGTGGGTTGGTAGAAGTACTTGGCCTATCCATCATTCCAAGAAAAATGTGAGTGGTAGAAAGAGAAGAACGAGTACCAAATGTACCTTGACCGAAGTTGAAAATGGATCGAGGATCACTCCAATGTACGACAAGGAAATAGCACAATTGGTACTAATTCTTGTCGGTTTCTCACACCTACACAAGTAAGAGCTTTTGGTGGAGCTTGGTTAGGATAGTGGCACAAAAATTTGATGCAATTGTAAGTGAGCTTCAATAATGTTGGAAAAGATTCGCAAGATGCAATGTAACAAGTAGACCAAGCATATAAGGTACACGGAAACACACACGCAAAAAGATAAGTGGGGTTGTGCAACCAAGGGTGAGCCAAAATGTGGAATCCACAAAAATGCTCTTGTTGCACAACACTAGAGAGACGCTAGCACGATTGCACAATAGGCGGATACAAGAACTAGTGCACAACCTACTTAGCAAAAATGCAACGACTTATATCCCAAATATTTTGTATGCAAGGTGTTGCTATGATATGATCCAAGATGATCGAGTAATACAATCTTAATGTTGTAAGATGCTATGGTTCTTGCTTAAAAGCTCTTTGCTTATCTTTCCTCTTTGCTTAAAAGCTTGTTTGGCTCGTTGATGTTTGAGCTCTTTTCTCATGCAATGCTTGACGAACCAAGATAGCAAATGAGTATTCGATGACAACTTTGTGACACAAGAGATGATACCAATATATGCAACAATGATGTATGTATGCTATGGGAAGTATGATCACTAATGTGCACAAGTCTCGTTGCCGGCAATACTCAATGGCTAGTCTCGATGGGTAAGCAACGCAAAGGAGTAAGGCTATGATGGCTATCAATGTAACGGTAAGAGTGATATGTCCAATACCAAGATGAGGTTACCGGTCTTGCTTCCGATATGCTGTCAAAATGGTGGCATGAATACCAAGGGGTATTCGAGGTGGTCGTTGTTGATGACGATGTAGGACACGTCCATGGCGAAGATGAGTGGCGGTGATGTCGATATCGAACCGTACCTAGATAGCCGAAACACAAAAGGATACGGTACCGCAACTCAAATTGTCAAACCTCGAAGTAGCAATTGTGTCAGAGAGCGAAACGGTCCAAAAATGGTTGGGATATGCGGAAGTGGTGGAGGTATGTGGAAGTATATGTGGTATATGGTGGGCACCGGAACAAAATTTGGTGGAAATTGGGCGGAAAATGGGGCGGTGGATGGAGATGTTGCTGCCAGGGGTCGGATGTCTGGGTGGAAGGCCGGATATCCGGGCTGGACGGGCCGGATGTCCGGGCTCTGGATCCGGGGATGAACGGGATGAACACCGCGAGGAGAGGTTAAATCCGGGCAAAATTTGGAGGAATTTGTGGATGGAAGTTGGGAGAAAAAGGATGGAAAGCTAGATCCACTCAAAACAAAGCAAATCCACGGATCCAAACCAACAAAATCTCAACACACCAACAAATCACAAAAAAAAAATTGGGGCTATTTTTGGTGGGGATTTTTCGAATTAGGACGAAAAACAACAAAACAAGGCTAGAAACACAACAGGGAGGCTCTGAAATCGTGATCAACGTGGCTCTAGATACCAAGATGATGTAGGGTAGAACCCTAATCGGCCGATCTTTCACGAAAGGAGCGGATCCCGCGATGAACACGAAGAACACGAGGGGGAAAACAACGGGAATGACGAGGGGAAACACGAGAGAAACACTAAAACTAACAAGAACAAGTCACACATGGGCTAGATCCTCGAGTACATAAAGTAAGATACACGATCCACGATCAACTAGGGACGATACAAAAGGGTAACCGGTTCTTCTCCGTGAGGAGGTCTTGATGTTCTTCCCTAAAGAGGGGTCTTGAATATGCTTGGTGGATCTTCTCCGGTGGAGGCTCGAATCTCCGAGGAGAAGGTAACCAAGTGGATGAGCAAAGCTCTCACACAAAATATGAGCTAATCCTTTGCTCACCCTAGAAAGTTGTACGGGGTGGAGTATATATAGTCTAGGGGGAGAAGGGATACACAGGCCTCGGCCCTTCACTGTGCGCAGACAGGGGAGGCCGGATGTCCGGGCTTTCAGGCGACGCCGGATGTCCGGGCTGGAGCAGTGGCATTTGTTGCTCTCGGGTTTGGAGGAGCCGGATTTCCGGGCCAGTGGCCGGATGTCCGGGGGCTTGAGAGAGGCCAGATGTCCGGGCTGCCGGGGCCGGATGTCCGGGGCCTGTAGCCTTCTGCGGCTGGGCTGCTGTAGTGGAAGACGCTCCAGGGGCCGGACGTCCGGGGCCTTGGCCGGATGTCCGGGGCCTGGGAGATGCTCTTGGCTCCTTCCATTGGTTCTCCTCTTCCGTGGACTTGGGGACTTGTACATCTTCATGCACATCTTCGGGAGGACCCTCTTGGTACCTAATCATGCACAACACCTCGGACTTAGGTAGTAGCCATGTCTCATGCATAGAAAGTGGAAGTTCGGAGAGGAGTGAGTTCACCTTATCTTCGATAGCTTTGGCTCGGGCTCGTGTCATTGGTCCAAGTGGTGTCATTGGAGGTGTAGGTGCGTCCATGGGGATGATCTTGGGATGCTCTGCATCAACTGGGCATCAAAGTTCACCACCAGTGCAAATATAGGGAACAAAGCAGCATATCATAAAGACTGGTTGTCAAAGTTGGCGACCAGTGCAAATAAACGTTGCAGCAAAACAAGTCCAGAACTGAAACCACTTCAGAGGAGCTCAAGAAACAATATCATGGGTACCCATAATGCTGGCAAGATGCTTTGCAAGCTTATTAACTTTCTCTTGTTTGGCTCTTAAATCATCCAGCACTTGTTGTTGCACTAGAAAGTATGCATCTGAATTCTGCAGGGACTTCCTCAGTCCTTCAGCTTCCTGTCGCATAACATCTTATCGATGTCTTTCAACTTGAAGTTGGGACTCAAGAAGCCGAACTGATTCAGGCAGCAAGTTCGAAGAGCTGGTGCCAGTAGTAGTAGCCAGTAACTTGAACACTACATCAAGACAGGACTTTGGGGTTGTCTCAGTGTCTTCAATATAGTTTTTATCAGCTTTCTTGGAGACCAACAGGGATGTCTCACTATCTTGAACCTTATCTGCATTACTTCCTTTACCATTGCATAACGGGGTACCCTTCTCCAATATTTTATCCGCGTTTTAAAAGAGAAACAAACAAAAACATCACAGGTTTACAATGTAGTATATGAAACTCATTTCGGTAAACCAGTTTAGTAGTAAGGTGGACAGGATAACAGCATGAAACAAACATATATCTATGTAGTATGGTCACTGTATGGTCTATATCATTCTAGTTTATGTTGCCAAATCAAGATAGATACAGTTCGAATCATATCTATTTAAGACAAAGCAGTAAAGACAGAATATAAGTGTGGGAAACTACACAGCAATAACAACACTTGTAATGTGCATGGCATGAGAACATAACTGTTTATTCAATTGAAACTTAAATCAAACATAGAGCAAGTTACAACAACAAACACGTTAGAGAAACAGGTTTAAAACATACCTGTTGCACCATTGGTGTTTCAATTGCATCATTCAAATTTGAAATTAGTTGGTATGAGTAAATATAGTGATGCAAGAGCAAAGTAGTATGAACCATAGCTACAGAACCTGACCTGAGAACAATTCTTCTTCTGATTTAAGCATTGACTTGGGGTTCGGAGTGGTGGTCCTCGTGCTTTGGGCACTGCAGTTACCTTACTAACTGCTCGTGTTCGGGTGCTCTGTGGTGGAGACGGTGTTGTGTCAACTGGAACTAGGTTACTATCTGTTGGGGTTGGGGTTAGAAGGGGTGTAGCTAGTTCTCTGTCCAACTGGGTAGGGGTACAATCTACGTGAGTCTGGGTTATGTGTGGTGGGGTTGGTTCTTGGGTAAGTACAACCGTGGTTCTATCTGCATCGACAAGTAGCACGATCTTTTCTGAAGACCGTGTTTTTACTCCCACAAATACTGCCATCACCCCTCCAATTGAAATGGCTGATAAACAAGAAAAGTAATTGAATGTACAAACATTGTAAGATAGACATGTGCAATGGATAGTAGGGAAAAATAGAGCATGAAATAGTTCACATTTATGTTGTCTAACCAAACAGAATAGCAGGACATAATTTCACATATATGATGGCTAATTAAACAGGATAGCATGAAACAATTTCACATGTATGATGGCTAACT
>NC_053028.1:330535785-330568072 GCF_003073215.2 Triticum urartu | reverse complement strand
CTTGTTGTTGTGAGACTGGATCCGACGTGCTTCGCACACAGGTGGCTAGTGGGTGTCTGTTTCTCCAAGTTTAGTTGAATCGGATTCAATGAACAGGGTTCTTTCTGAAGATCAAAAAGCAATCACTATACCGCGTTGTGGTTTTTGATGCGTAGGTAAGAACGGTTCTTGCAGCCCGTAGCAGCCACGTAAAACTTGCAACAACAAAGTAGAGGACATGCTAACTTGTTTTTGCAGGGCATGTTGTGATGTGATATGGTCAAGACGTGATGAGATATAAATTGTTGTATGAGATGATCATGTTTTGTTAAAGTTATCGGACAACTGGCAGGAGCCTTATGGTTGTCTCTTTATTGCATAAGATGCAAGCGCCATATAATTGCTTTACTTTATCGCTATGCGATAACAATAGTTGCAAAAGCAATAGTTGGCGAGACGACCATGTGATGACACGTTGATAGAGATCAAGATGATGGAGATCATGGTGTCATGCCGGTGACGATAGAGATCATGACGGTGTTTGGAGATGGAGATCAAAGGCACAAGATGATGATGGCCATATCATGTCACATATTTTGATTGCATGTGATGTTTATCCTTTATGCATCTTATTTTGCTTAGTTCGGCGGTAGCATTATAAGATGATCTCTCACTAAATTTCAAGGTATAAGTGTTCTCCCTGAGTATGCACCGTTGCTACAGTTCGTTGTGCCGAGACACCACGTGATGATCGGGTGTGATAAGCTCTACGTTCACATACAACGGGTGCAAGCCAGTTTTGCACACGCGGAATACTCGGGTTAAACTTGACGAGCCTAGCATATGCAGATATGGCCTCGGAACACTGAGACCGAAAGGTCGAGCGTGAATCATATAGTAGATATGATCAACATAGTGATGTTCACCATTGAAAACTACTCCATCTCACGTGATGATCGGACATGGTTTAGTTGATTTGGATCACGTGATCATTTAGATGACTAGAGGGATGTCTATCTAAGTGGGAGTTCTTAAGTAATATGATTAATTGAACTTTAATTTATCATGAACTTAGTCCTGATAGTATTTGCATATCTATGTTGTAGATCAATTGCTCGCGTATAGCTTCCCCATTTTATTTATGATATGTTCCTAGAGAAAAAATGTTGAAAGATGATAGTAGCAATGATGCGGACTTGGTCCGTGATCTGAGGATTATCCTCATTGCTGCACAGAAGAATTATGTCCTTGATGCACCGCTAGGTGACAGACCTATTGCAGGAGCAGATGCAGACGTTATGAACGTTTGACAAGCTCGGTATGATGACTACTTGATAGTTTAGTGCACCATGCTTTACGGCTTAGAACCGGGACTTCAAAAATGTTTTGAATGCCACGGAGCATATAAGATGTTCCAAGAGTTGAAATTGGTATCTCATACTCATGCCCGTGTCAAGAGGTATGAGACCTCTGACAGTACTTTGCCTACAAGATGGAGGAGAATAGCTCAACGAGTGAGCATGTGCTCAGAATGTCTGAGTACTACAATCACTTGAATCAAGTGGGAGTTAATCTTCCCGATAAGATAGTGATTGACAGAGTTCTCTAGTCACTATCACCAAGTTACTAGAACTTCGTGATGAACTATAATATGCAAGGGATAACGGAAACGATTCCCAAAGCTCTTCGCGATGCTGAAATCAGGCGAAGGTAGAAATCAAGAAAAAGCATCAAGTGTTGATGGTTGACAAGACCACTAGTTTCAAGTAAAAGGGCAAGGGAAAGAAAGGGAACTTCAAGAAGAATGGCAAGCAAGTTGCCACTCCCATGAAGAAGCCCAAAGCTAGACCCAAGCCTGAAACTGAGTGCTTCTACTACAAAGGAAATGGTCACTGGAAGTGGAACTGCCCTAGATACTTGGCGGATAAGAAGGATGGCAAAGTGAACAAAGGTATATTTGATATACATGTTATTGATGTGTAATTTACTAGTGTTTATAGCAACCCCTCGGTATTTGATACTGGTTCAGTTGCTAAGAGTAGTAACTCGAAACGGAGTTGCAAAATAAACAAAGACTAGTTGAGGACGAGGTGACGATGTGTGTTGGAATGATTCCAAGGTTGATAAGATCACCATCGCACACTCCCTTTACCTTCGGGATTAGTGTTGAACCTAAAATAAATGTTATTTGGTGTTTGCGTTGAGCATAATATGATTGGATCATGTTTATTGCAATACGGTTATTCATTTAAATCAAAGAATAATTGTTATTCTGTTTACATGAATAAAACCTTCTGTGGTCATACACCCAAGGTGAATGGTTTATTGAATCTCGATCGTAGTGATACACATATTCATAATATTGAAGCCAAAAGATGCAAAGTTAATAATGATAGTGCAACCTATTTGTGGCACTGCCGTTTAGGTCATATTGGTGTAAAGCGCATAAAGAAACTCCATGCTGATGGACTTTTGGAATCACTTGATTATGAATCACTTGATGCTTGAACCATGCCTCATGGGCAAGATGACTAAGACTCCGTTCTCCGGAACAATGGAGCGAGCAACTGACTTATTGGAAATAATACATACTGATGTATGCGGTCCGATAGTGTTGAGGCTCGCGCGGTATCGTTATTTTCTGACCTTCATAGATGATTTGAGCAGATATGGGTATATCTACTTAATGAAACATAAGTCTGAAACATTTGAAAAGTTCAAAGAATTTCAGAGTGAAGTGGAAAATCATCGTAACAAGAAAATAAAGTTTCTACGATCTGATCGTGGAGGCGAATATTTGAGTTACGAGTTTGGTCTTCATTTGAAACAATGCGGAATAGTTTCGCAACTCACGCCACCTGGAACACCACATGATAATGGTGTGTCCGAATTGTAATCCGTACTTTATTGGATATGGTGCAATCTATGATGTCTCTTTACCGATTTACCACTATCGTTTTGGGGTTATGCATTAGAGACAGCTGCATTCACGTTAAATAGGGCACCATCTAAATCCGTTGAGATGACACACGTATGAACTATGGTTTGGCAAGAAACCAAAGTTGTCAGTTTCTTAAAGTTTGGGGTTGCGATGCTTATGTGAAAAAGTTTCAAACTGATAAGCTCAACCCAAATCGAGTAGATGCATCTTCATAGGATACCCAAAAGAAACTGTGGGTACACCTTCTATCACAGATCCGAAGGCAAGATATTTTGTTGCTAAGAATGGATCCTTTCTAGAGAAGGAGTTTCTCTCGAAAGAAGTGAGTGGGAGGAAAGTAGAACTTGATGAGGTAATTGTACCTTCTCCCGAATTGGAAAGTAGTTCATCACAGAAATTCAGTTCCAGTGATTCCTACACCAATTAGTGAGGAAGCTAATGATGATGATCATGAAACTTCAGATCAAGTTACTACCGAACCTCGTAGGTCAACCAGAGTACGGTCCGCACCAGAGTGGTACGGTAATCCTGTTCTGGAAGTCATGTTACTAGACCATGACGAACCTACGAAGCCCGTTCAAGCCCAGATAGCGTCCACACACGCCCAGATCGTGGCGGCCTTTTCCAAAGAGATGGTGGACGCGGATGGCGAGATGCTTGCCGAGTATGGTGCGATGGATGCCATGGAGCCCCTTCCCCAGGAGACCGTGGGGCGCGAGCTGGACATGGAGGCGGCGGCGGAGATCAACGAGCACCAGCCGTAGTAGTACTCTTTGTTTTGTATAACTAAGAGCACCGGTCTTTAATTTGTTAGAATAATGTTTAGGTCAGGTAGCTCTGTTTAATTGCTGAACTTGCTCGATTAAGAAGTGTTGGTGTGCTGTAGTCTCCTTTGTGTACCCAAATTATGCAATGACGTGGATGACCACTGTAACCATGGAAATTTGAACCAAAATTTTTGACATTCGAACTCATCACACACGGGTTAAGCTATCTGAATCATTTGTGATGTTCACATATCATACACAGTTCTGAATAAGGGACCGTGTCTGATGACACTTTGCGTGCCAGTTTTTTCGCTAAAGTGATTCCAAATTTCCCTGCCCCCTCCCCCTTACCAAAAGCCACATTTCCCTGTTTCCGCCTTCCTTTCCAAGTTGAAACCTTCACTCCCTACTTGCAGCGCCACCTCCTTGTCGGTGACCCTCCTTCACGCTGCTCGACCTCGTCTATCCAGGCAGGTAATCCACACCTGACCCCCATCCTCCTCCTCCTTCCACATCCCACATGCCCCGACCACCGGCGCGAGCGTGAAACCTTCCACCCAAATCACCGACCCCTCCACGAAATAAGCGCTGCCCTAAGCCATGGTGCATGCAGTATAGCTAGGATCTCAAGAAGCATTTGGCAGCGGAGAAGCAAATCACGGCCGCATGCACAGATGAGGTCATGATGTCTGCCATTCATGCCGACCCCCAGATCTTGGAGGAGCACCTTGCCATTTTCTAGCTACGCTGGTTAAGCATGCTCGGTTTACCCATTGTGTGTGCTGCTCTTGCCTTTTCTTCACAAATTCTAGTGAATTGTGCTATCTAATTTTACCATGTAATCTGTTGCTCTAGTGTATATGTTCTATATATCGTGCAGTGTCGTGCTCACTTATTAACCATTTTGTTAATTAGTTTTCATCTTCAGTTAACTGTTTAGTTCAATTCTGCAAATGTGATGTTCAATTCTACAAGCTGCCATTTTGTATTGTCTTCCATGTGAGAAATAAATCGAATTTATCTTTACAAAATACATGAGAAACGAATACAATTGCTATATTTCCAACTTGTCAAGCATGCTTGGTTTGGTTATACATTGTGCAATGTGCTGCTCAGTTAATGTTTGGTTCATTTGTGTTGTGGTGTTTAGTTAACTGTTTGGTTCAATTCTACAATGCGATGTTCAATAGTTGTGGGTGCATTCTGTTATTGTCTATACCATGTGAGAATAAAACGAATTTGCTATAGTAAATACACGAGAAACAAATACAATTGCTACAATTGGCTGTAGTTAACTGTTTTGGGTTAACCGTCTAATCTTATATTAGGAGTATGTTATATTGTGCAATGTGGTGCCTCAGTTAATGTTTGGTTCTTTTGTTGTAGTGTTTAGTTAACTGCTTGGTTCAATTCTGCAATGCGATGTTCCAATTATCATGGATAGAATTTGTATTGGTGTGCATGTGAGGAATAAATTGAATTCTGCACTTAACACATGAGAAACATATAAAAGTGCTTATATTTTAGTTCTGATCATGCTTGGTTTGGATTAAATGGTTTGCCATGTGGCTTGATTTAATCTGATTAATCTGCAATTGCTTATTTTTCATCAACATATTTTACTGATAGCATGCGAACCCTACTTACCTGATGACTAACTACCTTATATGTGTGCAGGGAAACAATGGGAAGCACTGAGGTTTACAGTCGAGGTTAGCACGTGCATGGTCCGTTGTCTAATTGCACATTATTGTGCAATTGCAGGAACCATTATAATATTTTGGCTTTTAACAATTTGGTCTTGCACATGTAGGTCCTGCTGTCATAGGTATTGACCCACTGTTCGACCCTTTTTGCATATGGGGAAATGAGTTGTCCATGAATATCAATCAAATCAAGAAACTCAGGAAGATTGTTAGGATAAAGAAATTAGCGAAAAAATAACAAGATCTTTGTCTGCACAATGAAGAAGACATTAGTTCACTACAAGATGGTACTAACTATTATACCTTACCTTTTTTTATTCATTTGCCTTATTTCCAATATAGAGAAAATATTTATGCACATCCTTATTTTCAAGCCTTTCCAAAGCAGTTCACTGATGATTACTTCTCAAACCACCTCTATGGTCAGGAGGCGAGGAAGGTATTCATACAACACCCACAGTTCAATATTTAAGTGTTCCTGAAGGGGACGAAGGACGAACGGTCAATCATCCGCAGACACTGGCCTAAAGTTGCAAAGACCTTCAACATGAATGAAGGCTCAATATTCGCCTTCCGCTTCAGCAGTTTTCCAGATGAGATGCATCTGTCTATATACCGTCTATGATGCTAATTTCGAAAGGTTCTACATGTTGCATATGGAACTTGCTGCTGGTGCAGCTGTGTAATGGGGTAGCTGAGTGCTGAACCTATATCATGTTGTACTCTGATGTATTTCAATTATGAAATTCTGCTTCCTTAATATGAAAATGAAATATATTATGTGCTTAATATGAAATGTCAATTAGATTAATAAATATATTATGAATAATCAGATAATTAGCCTGCTAATGGCGAATTAGCCTGCTAATTGGGTTTTGTTATTTCAAATGATTGTTGAAAAAATACCGTGGGCGATGACCTCAGGCAATGCACACAATTTTTAGGAATAAACCGTATTGGATCAATGAATAATCACACACGACTTTCCTTTGAAAACTGTTTGCATTAGGGCACCTTGCGCAACCATTTATCACATAAAAACTGTGTGTGATGGACAACCTTTGCCACACAGTTTCTTCAACGGACCGTGTGCAATACACTCAATAATGCAAAATATTTAATGGGAAAAATTATGTGTGATGTTCCTGTGAACGGAAATGTTTTCCTTGGAGTGACTGTGTGGGATGTACATACGAACGGAAACGTTTAGTGGGGACTGACTGTGTGGGATGTACTTGCGACCGGAAACAATTTCACCTGCATAATTGTATTTTTTTAGCTCTATCGTACGTATTTCCATATTTGAGCGCCCGTCGGTCGCACACTACCTTATTTTGCCGAGCGTGTGTGCCAGGAGGGCATATCCCCGACGGTTTCTGGGTCGTGTGGGAAGGACCCCCCTATCGCCCACACTCACTAGGCGACGGTTCCAAATGCCGTCGCGGAAAGGGGTTAAAAACCGTTTGTATAGCACCGACGCGCACCAGTGTGAGACCCTCCGAGGGATGGGCATTCCAATGTCCAAACTCAGTAAGAGCAACATGAGATTCCACAGAGTCATCCCATGAAAGAAAGCTGATTCACTCGGTCAGATCACTTTTGATGTGGTATTCGGTGATTCCAAGAATTACTGTAAGGAAAAGTTGACGTTTGAGGCGGTGGATTTTCAAAGTGCCTATCATGCTATTCTGGGCAGGACTGCATATGCTCATTTCATGGCTCGACCATGTTACGTGTACCTAAAGTTGAACATGCCTGGCCCTAGGGGCGTGATCACAGTCACAGGGAATCGGCAAAGGGAAGAAGAGTGCCTCCAGAAGGGCTCGAAGATTGCCGATGAGCAGATGGCAGCAGTAGAAATGGAAGAGTATCAGAAGAATGCAGATACGAGTGATTTGTTGCGAGCTAAGAAGCCTGCTTCAGAGTCCGCATTTCAGTCGACTGGTGAAACAAAGCCTGTCCATATTCACCCAACTGACCCTAATGCTGCTCCGACCCACATCTCAACGACACTTGATAGCAAATAGGAAGAAGCGCTCATCCAGTTCCTCCGTGAGAACCGGGACATCTTCGCATGGAAGCCATCTGACATGCCGGGTGTACCCAGGTGACTGGCTGAGCACCGTTTGCGAGTCGACCCAAAAGCAAAACTCGTCAAAGAGCATCTCCGTCGGTCCGCTGTGGAGAAAAGGAAGGCAATTGGTGAGGAGGTGGCTCGGCTTATGGCAGCTGAGTTCATCCGCGAGATTTACCAGTCCGAGTGGCTCGCCAATGTTGTCATTGTCCCCAAGAAAGATGATTCACTTCGTATGTGCATCGATTTCAAGCACATCAATCGGGGCCTGCCCGAAAGATCATTTCTCTCTCCCCTGCATCGACCAGATTGTCGACTTGACTGCGGGGTGTGAACTTTTGTCCTTTTTGGATGCGTATTCTAGGTACCATCAGATCCGACTGTATGGACCCGATGAAATAAAAACAGCCTTCATCACCCCATTCGGGTGTTTTTGCTATATTACCATGCCTTTTGGTCTTAAGAATGCTAGCACCACATTCATGCGCATGATTCAGAAGTGCCTGCTCACTCAAATCAGTCGGAATGTGGAAGCATACATGGATGACATCATAGTCAAGTCACGTAAAGTTCCGACCTACTGACTGACCTCGCTGAAACCTTTGCCAACTTAAGAAGATATGATATCAAGCACAACCTGTCAAAGTGTACATTTAGAGTCCCAGGTGGGAAGTTACTCAGTTTCCTTGTTTCCGAACGACGCAAACCCGGAAAAGGTTGGAGCGATCCTCCGAATGAAACCCCATGTGCATGTGCACGATGTTCAGAAGCTTACTGGTTGTTTGGCCGCGTTGAGTCAGTTCATCTCTCGTCTCGGTGAAAAAGCATTGCCTCTTTACCGACTGATGAAGAAGTCTGACAAGTTCGAGTGGACTCCTAAAGCCGAAATAGCATTTGTAGAGCTCAAAGACCTGCTTTCCACCCAGCCGGTGCTTGCTGCCCCAATCAGCAAGGAGCCTCTACTGTTGTATATTGCAGCCACTGGACAAGTTGTTAGCATAGTGCTTATGGTCGAGCAGGAAGAAGGCAAAGCCTACAAAGTTCAACACATAGTGTACTATATTTCTGAAGTCTTGACTCCATCCAAGCAGAGATATCCGCATTATCAGAAGCTTCTTTATGGAATTTATTTGACCACGAAGAAAGTTGCACACTATTTCTCGGACCATTCAGTTTCAGTCGTCAGTGATGCTCCATTATCAAAAATTCTGAACAATCGGGATGCAACTGGTCGAGTGGCCAAATGGGCAATTGAACTCCTTCCTTTAGATATCAAGTTTAAGGAAAAGAAAGCAATCAAGTCCCAAGCAATAGCAGATTTCCTCGCTGAGTGGATTGAACCGTAGCAACTGACTCAGATTCACTCGGAGCATAGGACTATGTTCTTCGATGGATCCAAGATGCTGAATTGCTCTGGTGCTAGTGTGGTTCTGGTATCCCCAACAGGTGATAAGCTCAGCTATGTCCTCCAGATTCACTTTGATTCTTCAAACAACGAAGCCGAGTATGAGGCACTTTTGTATGGGTTGCTTATGGCTATCTCACTCGGCATTCGTCGCCTGATGGTCTACGGCGACTCGGACTTGGTGGTCAATCAAGTGATGAAGGAATGGATATTCAGAGCCCAGCGAATACTGGTATATTGCCAATGTAGCTAAGAAAGCTGACGAGAAGGATTGAAAAGACCCACGAGGACCAAGCCCGACACAAGACGGAGGTCGGGGGGCAGGAACCCGGCCAGCTTCCCGGTCCGGGGACGGAAACTCGACAGATCACACGCTTCCACGTGGCCGAATGCAATAAGTATGCCCGCGGCCATGCGTAAACTCCATGGAGTGCACACAGTCGGGGGTGCAAATTCTCAGGACGATGCGTGCAGTGTAGCGCAGCACAGACGCAGGCCACTAGAGCATTGAGCGCAATGGCGATCCGGTTTAATTTCAACGTCCACAGTAAACCAGTTTTCACGGGCCGTGGTACGCACCACGGCGACATCCCATATGCGCACCCATTCCGACATGGCGCACCATATTACTCATTACTCTACATGCGGGCCGCGCCCGTCTCTGTCGTATTTTGTTGCGAACAGCTCACACGCCTATGTCTCCCTACAGCTTTCGCAGCTCGGGTCGGGACTACGCCTCCGATCCCAAGACCGATACGCTGAGGCCACAGGTGCAGCCCGGGCGGGGCAAAGTACGTCGGTGGACCGTCGAGCAGCCAGATCGCATAGCCGCCACTCTACCTGTGACCCC
Source organism: Triticum urartu (assembly GCF_003073215.2). Lineage (NCBI taxonomy): Eukaryota > Viridiplantae > Streptophyta > Magnoliopsida > Poales > Poaceae > Triticum > Triticum urartu. The sequence goes on along the minus strand of NC_053028.1, from coordinate 330,558,350 downwards.
CCTTCAGCGCGTCTTCATGTTCCCAGTCACACACCTGCCCTTAACCTTAACGGTGATCCGCCGTGTGCTATCGAGTGTGACAGTATGTTTTATGTGTGTGTCGTCCTGACCAAATGGCACCCATCCGCCCGCTACACGCCGTGCCCAGCGACTTCGATAACGTGGTGTGGGGGGTGGTGGTTTTGGGCGTGGGGTCCAGTGGGCGTGCCGCGGTCGCCGTTGGCTCGCTGGGTGTGCGTGGCTGGTCAACTCGTCAGGGTTGGCTAGCGTGCGTGCCCAGGGTGTGGGTTTCGCTGACGTGTGGGTGTGGGGTTCGTTGGTAAGTTGGAGTGGTGGTTGGGTTGTTTGTGGGTGGGTTGTGGTGTGTGGGGGTGGGTCGGTGGGTGGGTGGGTGGGGGCGGATGTGCGTGGGTTGGGTGGTGGTGTGTGTTGGTGGGTGGTGTGGGTTTGGTGGGGCCAGGCTGGATGCGTAGCACACGTACTGCGTCCGCACGATCCGTCCCTTAAAACGTGGCTTTTTTAGATCCGTGCATCACTCGAAACGTTGACCCTGCCTCTGTGTTCTCCTACTGCAAATTTTCGGCGCGACGTAAGGTTGGAGCTCCACCACATACCTCGAATCAAGACTCAAGCTGCTGACGATCTGGCGAAGTTAGGTTCCACTCGAAAACCTATCCCCAGTAATGTGTTCTTGGAGCATATCCATACCCCGTCTATTCAAGAAGATCCCTTTACGCAGGAGCCCCCACAACCGATAAGTTCAACCAATCCGACTGAAATTAAAGTCCCAGCTGTAGTTGACCTGATCATGGAAGTTTTGGTAATCACCCCCGACTGGACGGTACCATATATTGCGTATCTTCTCAGAAAGGAACTCCCAGAGGATGAAGATGAGGCCCGTCAGATTGTCCGTCAATCCAAAGCCTTCACAGTGATAGGTGGACAGCTTACAAAGAAAGTGTTACTGGAGTTGCTCAGCGTTGCATCTCCTGAGAAGATGGTCGAATGATCCTAAATGAGATCCACTTAGGGACCTGTGGTCACCATGCGTCCTCTCGTACCTGTAAGTGCATCTAGTGCCAACCCTAGTTGGTTTTGGAGTATTGACGAACAAACCTAGTTGAGGAACTAAATGTGTTTGTGAGAATTGCAGGAAAACACAGGTAGAAGTCCCTCATTGATTCGGTTACTACCAGACATGACCCCTAAAAATATGAAGACATTGAAGACAAAGGTGGTATATTAAGATATTCACATTGAAGACTATGACAACAGAAGAACACGTTATGGAAGCCTATGGAACTCGAAGACTTAGATCTTTCGTAGTTCTTTTTATTTTTGTTGAGTCATAGGAACCACCGTACTGTTAAGTGGGGTCCAGGAGAACCAGTCAGAATGACTTAAGTGATGCCTAAATCAAAAACCTATGTCTTCGAGTGAAGACAATGAGAAGCAAATCTTGTCCAGAGCCGGACAAGTCAGCTTTGCTTGTACCCCAAGTAAAGTTGCCATGAGAATTCGAAATCTGACCGTTGAGACACGTGTCAGTTCCTTAGTGACCCAGGGTCATTTCGGACAAATCAGGTCGGGTTGCCAAGTGGCTATAAATAGCCCACCCCCACAACCATAAACAGTTGGCTGCTCAGATTTCAGTGCGCGGCTTTTGTCATTTGGGAGCAACCCACCTCAAAGCCTTTGAGAGAAAATTCCTAGTGAGGAGAAAAGCCCTAACCACCCAGAGCCAGAGTAAATTGGGCATCACTTAAGTCTTCTTGCCTGTGTGATCTGAAGACTTATTACACTTGAGGACTGTGAATCCTCTAGACGGTTAGGCGTCGCGTTCAGAGCATCCAAGAGACATTGTGGATTGCCAGTGAACGAAGTCTGTGAAGGTTTTGGAGTCTACCTTGAAGACTTACCAGAGTGATTGGGCGAGGACTAAGTGACCTTAGCTCAAGGAGATTACGGTGAGGACTTGGTGTCCTGAACTGTGTGTTCAGGACTGGGTGTCCGGGACTGTGTGTCCTAAGGTTTAAATACCTAGCCGCTCCAACCAGACGTACAGTTGTCACAGCAACTGGAACTGGTCCAACATATCATTGTCTTCAATGCGTCACTGGTTTCATCTTCACTTCCTTCTCTTGCTGTTACTCATTGTGAAGTCATTGCGTGCTTGCTTTATCATTTGTCTTCACAACGTGAATGCATGATCTGTTTGGCTTCATAACTTCTTCCTACTTGATCCTTATTACACTGAAGCTGTTTGTCACTGTGCTTTCACTCTATTGAATACATGACAATGGCTGGCCTAGTGTAATCTAACTTCCGCTGCATAGTAATAGGCATAATCTTCACTGTTTGTCTTCATAACTCCCAAGTTTTGAGTGTAAACACTAAAACTCGATGGTCGTCTGCTACTTGTTTTACCACTCCTTTAGCGAAGATAAATTCCACCATGTGCGACGATAAATTCCGCACTCATCTCATTCTGCAGACGTCCATTTTCCATTATGCATTTATTATCTTCATATACTTTCACATGCATTAGTGGATTGTCATCATAAGCTGAAGCTGATCTCCACAAGTACAACCTGCCATGTGCATTTGCATTCCAAAACAAAACTACTTATATGCACATCTTCAGGGGGAGCCCTTGCAACTTATGAAGACAATTCCTTTACAAACTTCACACTTTATATTCCCCGTTGAAAACTTCAACTAGTTTGTCATCAATCACCAAAAAGGGGGAGATTGTAAGTGCATCTAGTGCCACCCCTAGTTGGTTTTGGAGTATTGACGACAAACCTAGTTGAGGGACTAATGTGTTTGTGAGAATTGCAGGAAAACACAGGTAGAAGTCCCTCATTGATTCGGTTTACTACCAGAGATGACCCCTAAAAATGAATGAAGACATTGAAGTCAAAGGTGGTATATGAAGATATTCACATTGAAGACTATGACAACAGAAGACACGTTATGAAGCCTATGGAACTCGAAGACTTAGATCTTTCGTAGTTCTTTTTATTTTTGTTGAGTCATAGGAACCACCGTACTGTTAAGTGGGGTCCAGAGAACCAGTCAGAATGACTTAAGTGATGCCTAAATCAAAAAAACCTATGTCTTCGAGTGAAGACAATGAGAGCAAATCTTGTCCAGAGCCGGACAAGTCAGCTTTGCTTGTAGCCCAAGTAAAGTTGCCATGAGAGTTCGAAATCTGACCGTTGACACACGTGTCAGTTCCTTAGTGACCAGGGTCATTTCGGACAAATCAGGTCGGGTGCCAAGTGGCTATAAATAGCCCACCCCCACAACCATAAACGGTTGGCTGCTCAGATTTCAGCAGTGCACGGCTTTTGTCGTTTGAGAGCAACCCACCTCGAAGCCTTTGAGAGAAAATTCCTAGTGAGGATAAAAGCCCTAACCACCCAGAGCCAGAGTAAATTGGGCATCACTTAAGTCTTCTTGTCTGTGTGATCTGAAGACTTATTACACTTGGAGGACTGTGAATCCTCCAGACGGTTAGGCGTCGCGTTCAGAGCATCCAAGAGACATTGTGGATTGCCAGAACGAAGTCTTGTGAAGGTTTGGGAGTCTACCTTGAAGACTTACCAGAGTGATTGTGCGAGGACTAAGTGACCTTAGCTCAAGGAGAAAACGGTGAGGACTTGGTGTCCTGAAGTGTGTTTCAGACTGGGTGTCCGGGACTGTGTGTCCTAAGTTTAAATACCTAGCCGCTCCAACCAGACGTACAATTGTCACAGCAACTGGAACTGGTCCAACATATCATTGTCTTCAACGTCACTGGTTCATCTTCACTTCCTTCTTACTGTTACTCATTGTGAAGCCATTGCATGCTTGCTTTATCTTTTGTCTTCACAACGTGAATGTATGATCTGTTTGGCTTCATAACTTCTTCCTACCTGATCCTTATTACACTACAGCTGTTTGTCATTGCGCTTTCACTCTATTGAATACATGACCATGGCTGCCCTAGTGTAATCTAACTTCCGCTGCATAGTAATAGGCATAATCTTCACTGTTTGTCTTCATAACTCTCACGTTTTGAAGACTTTCATAAAAATCGCCTATTCACCCCCCCTAGCCGATATAACGCACTTTCAATTGGTATCAGAGCAAGGTGCTCCCTTGTTCTGTGTGATTCGGTTTAACCACCTGGAGTTTTAGCTATCGACTGCAGGGATAATCAAAGTCTCCGCTGCGCCCCGTCTTCGATGGAACTGAATATCCCTACTGGAAGAATAAGATGCGCATGCATCTTGAAGCCATTGACGTCGACCTATGGTATGTCGTCGAAGAACGGCGTTCCCAAGGCTGGAGAAGGTGTCACTGCTGCTGATGTCAAGAAATTCATTCAACTGGACTCTACTGCCAAGAACATCATCTGTGGTCATCTGACCAAAGGACAGTATGGCCGTGTGAGTGCCTTGAAGACATCCAAACTGGTCTGGGACTGGCTCTCCAAGGTCAATGAAGGCATCTCAACCCAGAGAGATCAAAGAATCAGTGTTCTTCGCAATCCTCTTCAACCGCTTCAAGCGAAATGACAATGAGAATGTCCAGCACACATTTGACCGGCTCACTGACATCACAAATGAGCTTCAAGCCCTCGGCGCCACTGAGATCACCAAACATGAAATCGTCAAGACGCTGCTGAGATCACTTGATAGTTCGTTTGACATCCTGGCCCTGATGATTCAAGAACGTCCTGATTTCAAGACACTCGATCCGTCTGACATACTTGAGAGGCTCAACACACATGAGTTTCAGCTTTCTGAGAAAAGAGATATCTACGGTCCAAACTATGGGCGAACTCGTGCCTTGAAGGCAAAACGCTGTTCCTCATCTGAAGAAGAATCTGACTAGCAGTTCTGATGATCCTGAAGACATTGGAAGAGAACTTGCAATGCTAGTGAAGAAGTTCCAAAAATTCACCAAGAAGAAAGGCTTCAGAAAATCTTCACGATCAAGCTCAAGGAATGATGAAGCTTCTGCTCATGACTACAAGAAGAAAACATGTCACAAGTGCAAGAAAACTGGACACTTCATCTCTGAGTCCACAGTGGGACAATGAGAACAGAAGGAAGAAGAAGAGCAAGGAATATGATTCTGACGACAAGAAGAAGAAGAAATACTCAAAGTCTTCTTCCAAGTCTTCATCAAAGTCTTCATCACACAAGAAGAGCTCATCTGGCAAGGCACGTGCGTTTGTTGGAAAGGAGATGGATTCAGAGGAGGAGTCCGCATCTGAGGAGGCAGAGGTGGAGTCTGAGGAGGAGTCTGATTCTGGCATTGCGAGTCTGGCTAAAGCATACGTCGCCAAGTCCATCTTCAACACCGAAGACAATGACTGCAACACCGACACCGACGCAAATGACAAGAATGACTCCACTCCTACCTATTGCTTCATGGCACGCGGTGCCAAGGTAAACACACGTACTACTCACTATGAAACATCTAGTGACGATGACTCTGAATTGTGATTCAAAACCTAGCTACAAAACACTTGCTAAAATTGCAACTGAACAACAGAAAAGCTATGGAACATATTCAAAAACTGTTAGACAGAAGCGATGATCTGTTGGGTGCTGAAATGACTCGATCTGAATCCTTAATGAAGACATAAAAAACCTTCACGTTAAGTATCAGGAACTTGAAGATCGTCATGATACTCTCTCAACAACTCATGAAAAGCTTTCCTATGATTATCTTCAAAGGAAGCAAGAACTTGAGAAATTGAGGGTGGCTCATGAAGATCTTCAAAAGGAAAACGAGTCACTTCGCTCCGAACAGATCAGTCCCGCTCAGGAAGGATTTGAACCACCATGTCTTAAATGCATTGAGCGTGATAATGCTAATTCTGTTGCTGAATGTTCCACTTCTACTGCTGTTGCAATATCTTCAACTGTTAACGTGGTGACTAACCCCTCTCCTGAGGATACCACTGCTATTGCTGACGAGAATGCTAGGTTGAAGACATTGCTTGAAACAGGAATGTACAAAAGTCTGAAAGGGCATCAGACACTATGTGATGTCCTCAAGAAGCAGATCCTGAATCGAAACCCTAGGAAAGAGGGTGTTGGATTTGTGAAGAAAATCAATGCAGATGGCTCTTACTGGAAACCTGAGTAGTACCCCCAAACCACATGGGTTGCTGCACAGGAACTTTCAGCAGATCCATCCAACTTATCTGGCTTCACTTGTGCTAACCCCATTATCATTGATGAATCCTTTGATGCAAACTATAAACTGTTTAAGAATCAGAATGGTGAAGTGTTTGCCAGGTACATTGGTACTAACTACAGGAATGGACCGCCTATGAAGAAGTCTGGGTTTCCAAAAAGTGTCTGAAAAATCTTCCTGTGAATGTCTTCATGACACCTCACTTGAAGAAGACAAATCTCAGACCAAAGGCTTCATACGGTCCAATGGCTTCATACAAACAAAGGACTCACCTGAGTCACACTAACACAAATGTTTTGCAGGAAAACCATACTCAGGCACATGAGTATGAGATCGGTTCATCGAACCGTGTTCATGTGACCAAAAATTATTCTGCTTATTCCTATGAGTATTATTGTCCACCTGCTAGACTGTTTGCTAAGGCTTCAAAGCCAAAATTCTCAGATGTTGCACTTAGACTTATTGCTTCTAAGCCACCCTTAAAGGTGTGGGTGGTTCAGAAAGCTTAACTCTCTTTTGCAGGGAATGGTCTCCAGCAGAAAAACAAAATCTTCTGATGCTATTGCTGGGGACCTTAAAAATCTTGTAGGGCGCAAGATAAAATGCCCGAATGGCATCATTATGTACTTCGTTCCTGAATCGCATGCTACTCTCCCTATTAGTCCTAATCTGGATCTAAGTTTTCATAACCCACTGGTTCGTCAAATGTTTATGCTTCACAATTCTCTTCGTGAAGCCTATCCCCCTAACTGTACTGTAGGGTACGACACCAGCGACTTCAAAATCTTCAGAATGGATTATTGACAGTGGGTGTACAAATCACATGACTGGCAGAAGAAGCCTTCTTATGGACTCAACATTACGTCCATCCGACAAGAGCCACATCACATTTGCTGACACTGGTAAAAGTAAGGTATTGGGTCTAGGTAGAGTTGCAATCTCAAAGGATCAACACATGGATAAAGTCATGCTTGTTGAATCCCTTGGCTTCAACTTAATGTCTGTCTCAATGCTTTGCGATTTGAACATGATCGTATATTGTTTGGAAAATATCGCTGCCTTGTTCTAATGGAATCTGACAAGTCTCTAGTGTTTGAAGGGTATCGAAAGGATGATTTGTACGTGGTAGATTTCTCAGCAGGACCAAGCTTGCGTATGTCTTCTTGCAAAAGCTTCAGAATGCTGGCTTGGCATCGGAGGCTTGCATGCTGGCATGAGGAACCTCCACACCCTTGCGAAGAAGAAGCATGTCATAGGCATCGAGGGCGTCAAGTTCAAGAAATCATTTATGCGGTGCCTGTGAAGCAGGGAAGATGACAAGGGCAAAACATCCTTCGAAGACAATCATGACTACTACACAACCCTTCGAACTGCTCCACATGGATCTTTTCGGTCCCACTCACTACTCAACTTTTACTACTACTGCTTGCCTCTATGGCTTCGTCATTGTTGATGATTACTCTAGATATACTTGGGTACACATAATCCTTTACAAGACTGAAGTGCAGGATGTCTTCAGACGCTTCGCCAATCGAGCTATGAACAATTTTGGCGCCAAGATAAAGCACATTAGAAGTGACAATGGCACTGAATTCAAGAACACTGGCCTTGATACATATCTTGATACCTTGGGCATCACACATGAATTCTCAGCTCCGTACACGCCACAGCAGAATGGGCGTCGTCGAACGCAAGAACAGAACACTCATTGAGAATGGCCAGAACAATGCTAGATGAATACAAGACTCCAAGAAAATTCTGGACTGAAGCCATTGATACTGCATGCCATACAATCAATCGTGTTTATCTTCACAAGCTTCTGAACAAGACATCTTATGAACTCCTAACTGGCAAGAAGCCAAATGTCAGTTACTTCAGAGTATTTGGCGCAAAGTGCTGGATCAAGGACCCACATCACACCTCAAAGTTTGCACCAAAAGCACATGAGGGCTTTATGCTTGGATATGGAAAGGATTCACACTCCTACAGAGTCTTCAATCTCTTCCATTACAAAGTGGTCGAAACAGTGGATGTGCGGTTTGATGAAACAAATGGTTCACAAAGAGAGCAACTGCCAAATGTGCTAGATGAAGTCCCAGCTAGTGAATCAATCAAGCTTATGGGAACTGGAGAGATTATGCCTTCTGAAGCTCATCCTGAAGAAGAACTCATCATCTCAGCACCTGATCAACATGAAGACAATGCTCAGCATGAAGACATTCCTCCAAACAACAACGCAGATCAGCAAGAGCAAAGTCTTCGCCCTATACATCCTCGTGTTGCAAATGAAGTGCAGATTGACAGAATACTTGACAGCATCAATGCACCTGGTCCACTCACTCGTTCAAGGGCAACTCAGCTAGCAAACTTCTGTGGGCATTTCGCATTCGTCTCAATATCAGAACCCAAGAAAGTTGAAGAAGCCTTCATGGAACCTGAATGGATTCAAGCTATGCAAGAAGAGCTTCAACAGTTTGAGCTGAATAATGTATGGGAACTGGTTAAGCGTCCTGATCCACGGAAGCACAACATAATAGGCACCAAATGGATATACCGCAACAAGCAAGATGAGCATGGTCAAGTTGTCAGAAACAAAGCTCGTCTCGTTGCTCAAGGATATACTCAAGTGGAGGGCATTGACTTCGATGAAACTTTTGCTCCTGTGGCTAGGCTTGAAGCCATACGCATACTGCTGGCCTATGCAAATCATCATAACATACTTCTATATCAAATGGATGTGAAAAGTGCCTTTCTCAATGGCAAGATTGAAGAAGAAGTGTATGTTGCACAACCACCTGGTTTTGAAAATCCAAAACATCCTGATATGGTATACAAGCTCGACAAGGAACTGTATGGCCTCAAACAAACCCCTAGGGCCTGGTATGATACACTCAAGTAATTTCTAAAGAGCAAAGGCTTCATACCTGGTTCCCTGGATCCCACTCTTTTCACGAAGACATACGATGGTGAACTATTTGTATGCCAAATATATGTGGATGACATTATCTTCGGCTGCACCACTCGGAAGTACAGTGAAGAGTTTGGATATATGATGCAAGAGCAAAATCAGATGTCCATGATGGGGGAGCTGAAGTTCTTTCTTGGTCTTCAAATCCGACAATAGCGCAATGGCATCTTCATATCTCAAGAGAAGTATCTCAAAGATTGCCTGAAGAAGTTCGGTATGCAAGACTGCAAAGGCTTCACAACACCAATGCCAGCCAAACATCATCTAGGTCCTGACGACAATGGTAAAGAGTTCGATCAAAAGGTATACCGCTCCATGATTGGTTCTTTGCTTTATTTATGTGCATCTAGGCCAGATATCATGCTTAGTGTTTGCATGTGTGCTCGATTTCAAGCGGCACCAAAGGAGTCGCATCACTTAGCTGTGAAGCGAATTCTTCGATATTTGGCTCACACCCCAACTCTAGGATTATGGTATCCAAAGGGCTCAGAGTTTGATTTGGTTGGATTTTCGGCCGCTGATTATGCTGGTGACAAAGTTGATCGCAAGTAAACATCAGGCACATGTCACTTTCTGGGACGATCACTTGTATGTTGGTATTCAAAGAAGCAGAACTGTGTATCTCTCTCCACTGCTGAATCTGAATACATTGCTGCGCTCAGCTTCTGTGGATGAAGCAAGCACTCAAGGATTATGGCATTCATCTGAAGCAAGTGCCACTTTACTGAGACAACGAAAGCGCCATCAAGATTGCCAACAACCCAGTTCAGCACTCGAAGACAAAGCACATTGAAATTCGTCATCACTTTCTCAGAGATCATGTTGTGAAGGAAGACATTGATATCATACACGTCAACACTGAAGAGCAATTGGCAGATATCTTCACCAAGCCCTTGGATGAGAAGAGGTTTTGCAAGTTACGGTGTGAGCTAAATATCTTGGAATCCTCAAATGTCCTGTGATCAGGCACACATCCTAACACTTATGCATATTGATGACTTAGATGTGCAACACACAAAGTAAAGTATATCTTCAATCAATGAAGACATACATTCTAAGTGTGAATACATTAATGTGGAATTTGACTTCGGAGCGCCACGATAATTGTGCGCCGTGTCTGGGTCTAATACTTTCTATACGGTGGGTAACGCCCCCACCAAACGTTCCATTTTGAAGTGTTTAACTCATGGCGTTACCTTGCAATATCTTCACATTGTTTTGGCTTCGAACTTAACATGTCTTCATGATTATCTTCACTACGATGATTATATATATATATGCTCTAAGTGTTCTGTCCTCTACAGCATTCACTTATAGCTATGTCTTCTTGGTTGAATCTTTTGAACTAAGTGAATGTGATCGGACCCTAACCTCTCTATGCTTTCTATCTCAAACTCTATCTCTCCAAGTCATATGCATTCTGTTGAAACTGTCGAATGTCTTCACTGTGTCCTTGTCAGCTGAAGACATAGAGACAACCATAAAAGTCCGTTTTTAATGCTCATTCCTCCACATAAGATCCGGAGAAGCAGGAACGACCGCCCGACAATTTAGGCGTGCGTGGGACGTGGAACAAACCCAACTTCCGCTAACTGGCCACGCGTGCCTCAAATGCGAACCGCCAGGGGCACCTGCGTAATAGCACAGTGCCGCCTCTGAGTCTATAAATTCACACTTACCGCAGTCATTATCTCCTTCTTCCATCCTCGCACGAACCCTAGCGCCACCGCTAGCACTCGACGACGCCGGAGACGAAGCGCTTCGCTGCCGCAACCTCTCCAACGCCGTCCTCACGCCGACCGCGGACATCGTCCTCTCCGCCGTCGCCGTAGGTGTTTTCCGTCGCCAAGTTAGGGCACGGAGGACTGAACTGCTCGGCATCAACTTCCTTCCGTCTAGCAGTTCCAGTGTGGTAAATAAGACTTCTTTTTGCACCTCTTTTGATCTCTTGGTTCTGTCACTTTCAACCATAAGAAGTTTCTCTTCACACCAGTTAGATCTCTCGCTGCATCTCATAACATGCCTAGTATATTCACTTGTGCTTCATAAAGTAGTTAGATTCCTCACTTGTACTGATCTATGGGTTCGTACAAATCTGGAACCAACTTCTTATCTATAAGTGAATGTCTTCGCACAATGAGGTCAATGTCTTCTAAACTGATTAATCTTCAAAACCTTCTGAGAATGCATATGACCTCTTCCCCTTCCCTCGCACCTTAATGCTGTCACAGGTACATGTCCGTGGGAGAATCCTTCGGTTCTCATAGTCTGCATTCATTTGCAGAATTCCTACAGCATCACATAAACTCTCCTGAAGCCAGTTCCTGTTTGTCCAGAAAAAGAAAGCCTTTGAAGCCTTTGAAAGTTTTGAAGCCTTTCAAGTTAAAGTTTATGGCTTCAGTTGCAGCAACAAGAAAGGGGGGCAGACAGAGACGTGAGGGAACTTCCAAGGATCTGCCTGAAGACTTGGCAGAAATGTACAAAAGAGATCCAGAAGAGAGCTATGGGCAGCGCAAAACTCGAATCCAATGGATTCGACGCTATTGGGCAGAACAGTGGTTCAAATACCGCTTCGTCACCCAGGAGTATGCTGAAAAGAATGCTATCAAGAGTCCATGGGGGGATATCTTATACAAGAACCTTGTACCCAGAACCAGAGATGAAGCCATTGCTCAAGGCTTCTACCCATGCATGGTCCGAGGACCACAGCCTGATGATGCACATCCGTCATCACTTCTCTGGTGTTGTGACAACAATCTCTTCAAACGCAACTTTCAGTTTGCTCAACAGTCTGCGAATCTAAACAAGAAGAAATTTGGGCTTGACTTCAATCTTGAGGGCCTGATCACCCACATCTTAGTCCAAGGGACTGCTGTGAATGACCTCCAGCTGATTCTGAGTCTGATGAAGCTCCTGCTGTGCCGAAGCCAAAGCAGACAAAGAAACCAAAAGCTTCGAAGCCGGCCCCTGCCTCAAAAATCTCAAGGGCGAAGTCATTGAAAACTGCACCTCCTGAAGTTAGTGTGCAGTATGAAGACGTATCCCGCGTCTCCAAGCCCCTGAAGGAAAAGGAGCCCCAGCAACAAACAGGCAAAGAGCTCACTGCTGCTGCCATTCTGCGCAGTGAAGCCATTGATCTATCAAGCGATGAAGATCTGGGCGATGACGCACTAGAACAGCTCATCAAAAGCAAGGAGGAAGCGGAAATCTTCAACAATCTGCCTCTCTTTGATGTCGCCATCATCCACAGCTTCATCGATGAATGGTTTGACACACCAGATATAAGCTTCAATGATCTGCAGCTGCCTGTTGGACTCAGCGTCGCCTTCCAAGGCGCAATTGCTTCAGAACTGGCCATTGCTCAGCGCATTGTTGAGCTGAAGCAGAAAATTGATCACGAAAAAGCTCAGTTCAAGAAGCACATGGCCAGCCTCAGCATGCAGGAAGTGAGGAACTTCAAAATTATGCTGCATGATCTCAAAGAAAACTTTCTGAAGAAGCGTGCTGAAGCTCAAGGCTCGCGTGAAAGGATGAAGTCATTGGCTGACAAATGTGTTCAAGCCTACAACGAGGCTGAAAAGCGCAAGGCACTTGGGCGTCCAGGCATCGACCCCAAGATGGCCGCAAAGAAGAAGAAGCAGCCTGCTGTGAGTGAACCAGAGGCATCAAGACAAGCAGCCACTTCCATTGTCTTCCCAACCGCCACGACTGGCTCGAAGCCAAAGAGCCGGTCAACAGCTTCAGAGCTAAAGAAGACAAGAGCTGCAGAAGCTGAAGCCAGAAAAAGGAAGAGCTCTGAAGCCTCTCCTTCTGCCCCCAGTAAAAAGAAGCGCAAGACTAAAAAATCTAGGGCTGCTCCCACAGAGCCCTTGATGGTTGAACCCCTTTCTGTCATTCACCCCAATGCAGAAAGAAGACTAACAGTTCATGAGCCTGCTCCCACAGAGGCACCTGACGCTGAAGATATTCCAGCAGCCGACCCACTAGCTGCTGAAGACATTGGTCATCAGGACAATGTGCAAGGTGATGCAGCCCTTCCTCAGCTTGAAACAAGCGAACCCATCAGCATTGGTCGTCCTCTGACGCCAATGGCACAAGATGAGTCATGGGCGGATCGCCCTCAGGAGGAAGAAGACATTCAGGCCCAGCCCACTCCGACACCACAAGCGTCGTCTGCTTCCGTAGGCTTCGCAAAGGTCCACGGCCTCAAGTCCAGTCTGCAGAAATTCCGGCTGCATCAGCCGAAGACAATGAAGCACCTCCAGAACTCACTCCCTCGCTCATCAAGATGCAGTTCCCCAAGAGAACGTGCCTGAAGATGTCCCTCAAACTACTAACACTGAAGCCAATGTGGAGCCCGCCCCACCAAATGCTTCAGACAGCGAAGCCACTGAGCCAGACACTTCAGTTCCTGAGTCTGCTGCAGGTCCACAATTTGACTATCACATAGAGCACAGGCCTCATGTCCAGAAGCCAGTCCCAAGGCTTCCAAGGTTCCCAGGTCCTGCATCAGCACCTGCTCCTTTGATGTAAACAGCTTCAAGGCAGACAACACATTTTTCGATAGCTCCAAGAACCCCTATTCAAGGGAAAGGATTGTATCAGACAGGTTCTGGAGCTATTCACAGCGCAGCTATTATTCTGCATCTTATACAACCAAGGTCGCATCTTCCCACAAGCGCCTTGAGGTTGAAGCTATTGCTGGTCTGCCATGTCTTGAGGAAGCTTTGGACTGCTTCAGGCAAGTGGGTCTGCTGCCGTTCGTGACTGATGAAGAGCACTGGAACGAAGAGCTTCTGCTTCAGTTTTATGCCACTCTCCACATCAAAGGCTACAACAGAGATCCTAAGACTTGGATCCTGGAGTGGATGACCGGAAATGTCCATCATGAAGCCAATGCATTCAATATCATTGAGCTCACTGGCCTGCCCACTCCAGGCGAATTCTTCGAGGAAGGGTGTCAACTTCATTCTGAAGCTATTGAGAGCATATTTCAGAGACCTGAACCCAATATGAGTCAGATGCTCTCAATGATGAAGCCATTGCCTCAAGATGCACCCTATCCAACTGAGTTCTTCGTTGAAGACCTAGAGTACCTGCCCAGGACCATATATCATATTATCCGGCGGACTCTCTGGCCCATTAAGGGACACTCTCCACATGCCAAGATTGAGGGTGCAATGAAGACTCTCATATTCTATATCATGCATGGCAAATGCTTCAATGCACAGGATCTTTTCATACGACAACTTGCTGCGTCAGGCTCGGACTTATTTGGTCTAAAAATCTATGCCCCTTGGGTGATGAGGCTGATCAAACTGCACTCTACAATTTCGTATCAGCCCTCAGCCCGAAACCATCGCATCTTCCTGCCAGATGTGGATATCTCTGCTGAAGCAATATACCCTGAGCCTGCCAAGCAACCAATAAGTCTTCAGAATGCCGAACACCAGAGCTTCACGCAGAATGTTGAAGGTGTTGAAGCCATGTCCAGGGTCTATCCTATGGCTGGCACTACACGTGCACCAGCATCAACTGAAGCCACAGATAGCACAAACGCTCCAAGACCCAAGAAGCGTGCTCGTGTCCTCACTGAGAGAGAGCTTCTTGTGGCCCTTCACCAAAAGCAAGATAGGCATCACGACTGGCTGAAACGTCAGATGAAGAGCCTCTTGGTGGATGTCAATCGTCTTCGAAACCTGGCCACCAAGAATGCCTTCGTTACGCATGAGACTTGCCGTCGTACGTGGAAAGGGCTCTCAATGATCTGCACTGAAGCTGAACTTGAAGAGGATGGCTTCACAGAGCGCTTCAAATTTGACACCACACCTCCTAGGAGGGCTGTGATGCGCAACACACCGTCACTTGAAGACTCTGAGTATTCCTCATCTGCTGCCACCGTCACTGCGAGGATCATTGATGAAGATGATGATGCTACTTCACCACCACCTGCTTCAGCACCTCAAAGCTCAGCACCGCCAAACAACTCCACCGACCCTGCTGCGCCTGGGAACGCGTAGAAAACTCTATGCTTTCAAACCTTTTTGGTCATTCCTGACAAAAGGGGGAGAAGCATATGATGTTTATAGTATTCAAACGGGTCAATATGGGCGGGTGCCTTGTTTTGTTATACTTGCTTCGTGTTTGCAACTCTTGTTTTGCTTCATTTGGTTCTTTTGAGTTGTAAACACTAAAACTCGATGGTCGTCTGCTACTTGTTTTACCACTCCTTTTGCGAAGATAAATTCCGCATGTGCGACGATAAATTCCGCACTCATCTCATTCTGCAGACGTCCATTTTCCATTATGCATGTTATTATCTTCATATACTTTCACATGCATAGTAGATTGTCATCATAAGCTGAAGCTGATCTCCACAAGTACAACCTGCCATGTGCATTTGCATTCCAAAAGCAAATTAACTTATATGCACATCTTCAGGGGGAGCACTTGCAACTTATGATGACAATTCCTTTACAGACTTCACACTTTATATTCCCCGTTGAAAACTTCAACTAGTTTGTCATCAATCACCAAAAAGGGGGAGATTGTAAGTGCATCTAGTGCCACCCCTAGTTGGTTTTGGAGTATTGACGACAAACCTAGTTGAGGGACTAATGTGTTTGTGAGAATTGCAGGATAACACAGGTAGAAGTCCCTCATTGATTCGGTTTTACTAGAGATGACCCCTAAAAATGTAAGACATTGAAGTCAAAGGTGGTATATGAAGATATTCACATTGAAGACTATGACAAGAGAAGACACCACGTGAAGCCTATGGAACTCGAAGACTTAGATCTTTCGTAGTTCTTTTTTTGTGTTGAGTCATAGGAACCACCGTACTGTTAAGTGGGGTCCAAGAGAACCAGTCAGAATGACTGAAGTGATGCCTAATTCAAAACCTATGTCTTCGAGTGAAGACTATGAGAGCAAATCTTGTCCAGAGTCGGACAAGTCAGCTTTGCTTGTAGCCCAAGTAAAGTTGCCGATGAGAGTTCGAAATCTGACCGTTGAGACACGTGTCAGTTCCTTAGTGACCCAGGGTCATTTCGGACAAATCAGGTCGGGTTGCCAAGTGGCTATAAATAGCCCACCCCCACAACCATAAACTGCTCAGATTTCAGTGCACGGCTTTTGTCGTTTGAGAGCAACCCACCTCGAAGCCTTTGAGAGAAAATTCCTAGTGAGGAGAAAAGCCCTAACCACCCAGAGCCAGAGTAAATTGGGCATCACTTAAGTCTTCTTGTCTGTGTGATCTGAAGACTTATTACACTTGAGGACTGTGAATCCTCCAGACGGTTAGGCGTCGCGTTCAGAGCATCCAAGAGACATTGTGGATTGCCAGTGAACGAAGTTTGTGAAGGTTTGGGAGTCTACCTTGAAGACTTACCAGAGTGATTGGGCGAGGACTAAGTGACCTTAGCTCAAGATACGGTGAGGACTTGGTGTCCTGAACTGTGTGTTCAGGACTGGGTGTCCGGACTGTGTGTCCTAAGGTTTAAATACCTAGCCGCTCCAACCAGACGTACAGTTGTCACAGCAACTGGAACTGGTCCAACATATCATTGTCTTCAACGAGTCACTGGTTTCATCTTCACTTCCTTTCTCTTGCTGTTACTCATTGTGAAGCCATCATGCTGCTTGCTTTATCATTTTGTCTTCACAACGTGAATGTATGATCTGTTTGGCTTCATAACTTCTTCCTACTGATCCTTATTACACTGAAGCTGTTTGTCACTGTGCTTTCACTCTATTGAATACATGACCATGGCTGGCCTAGTGTAATCTAACTTCCGCTGCATAGTAATAGGCATAATCTTCACTGTTTGTCTTCATAACTCCCAAGTTTTGAAGACTTTCATAAAAATCGCCTATTCACCCCCCCTCTAGTCGATATAACGCACTTTCACAGCCTCAATCATGGACATGGACCAGTCAAGGATATTCATCCAGATTTGTGGGCGCCGAGATGAACACTGGGAGATGATCAGCACCAGGAAGGATAGATCAATCGCAGCTTTTATCCAGGAGCTAAACCAGCACATTCGACGACAGGAGAACCAGATGTGCGACATGATAGATCCTGAAGAAGGCAAAGACTAGAATCAAGGAACTGGAGGAAGAACTCAAGGCTACACGTGAAGATTATGAAGAGGAAATTGAAGTATTGGTGGAGAAGAATGACGACCTGATCAAGAAGATTGGAATATTTATGGGAGGCCCTACGCCAGTAGATGAAGACGAAGAACCCCAGGAAATTAGCCCGGAAGACTACATCATCATCGACGGCACCGACTCGGAAGCAGATAGTAGCGATGATGACTATGTTGATGAAGCTGGAGCAGATATCATGGAGTCAACGCGAATATTTCTAGTAGACCACCTCATCAGTAGTAGTAGTCCACCATGTAAATATAGTAGTCCGAGCACTTTTGCGATAGATAGATCGATTGTATGCCTTGTTTGATTGATTGAAGTGAATTGTTTGTTTTGCCTCATGTGCATATGGGTAGTGTTTTCTCTTTAGACCCCCTCTATTCTTATATCTCATCTTTTCTAAACCCTCAGATGCCTCCAACCCAAGCCCTTAGGTCACCCATGTTAGTAACCTCGCCCGAGCAGAGTATGTGGCTAGTCTATGGTGTGATCGGTTACCATTAAGGATTGGTAACTATGTTTTTCCCTCAGACCTAATAGTATTGGAATCTCAAGGATTGGATGTGATATTAGGCATGGATTGGTTATCAAAGTATGAAGGGAATATTGAGTGTGCTAGTAAGTCAATTTTGCTTACCACCCCAGAAGGGAGAAGGATCAAGTATGTATCCCGGCATGTGCCAAAGAGGACTCAAGTAAATTGCCTAACAGGAGTTGTGCAGGAGGAAGTACCAGTGGTAAGGGATTTCCTGAAGTATTTCCAGAGGAGTTGCCAGGCATGCCACCGGATAGAGATATTGAGTTTTTGATTGAGCTATTGCCAGGCACAGGGCCAATATCAAAGAGACCATATAGGATGCCAGCAAAGGATTTGGTGGAAATTAAGAAGCAGATTAAGGAGTTACTGGATAAGGGATATATTCGCCCAAGTTCTTCACCTTGGGGATCGCCAGTACTTCTAGTGGAGAAGAAGGATGGATCGTTAAGGATGGTTGTTGATTATCGAGGATTGAATGAAGTAACCATCAAGAACAAGTACCCACTACCAATGATCAATGATCTGTTTGATCGATTGCAAGGAGCTAAGGTATTTTCCAAGATCGATCTGCGATCAGGATACCACCAGTTGAAGATTCGAGAACAGGATATTCCGAAGACAGCTTTTACCACCAGGTATGGGCTGTACGAGTATACCGTTATGTCATTTGGTCTGACTAACGCACCTGCCTATTTTATGAACATGATGAACAAAGTGTTTATGGAGTTTTTGGATAAGTTCGTCGTAGTGTTCATTGATGATATCCTGGTTTATTCGAAGAATGAAGAGGAACATAAGGAGCATTTGCGTTTGGTACTTGGAAAGCTCAGAGAACATCAATTATATGCCAAGTTCAGCAAATGTGAGTTTTGGTTGAAGGAAGTAGGATTCCTCGGACACGTTATATCTGGAGAAGGTATAGCAGTAGATCCCACTAAAGTTGATAACCGTGACCAAGTGGGAAGCCCCAACAACAGTTGGAGAGATCCGGAGTTTTCTTGGACTCGCAGGATACTACCGGATTTATTGAGATCTTTAGATTGCGAAGCCTATGACGAGTTGTCTAAGACCGCTCATTATAAGACCCTTTGCTCGCTCAACTGGCCGTTGTAATGTGAAGTATCACAACTTAATCGTATATCTCTTTATGACACACACTTTCCTCGCGATCAGTTTCATGCGCGTCATGTTCAGCCTTGAAGTTCGGCCTAGCAGTATGATAAGATCGACTGTGCGACCCATAACGTACACCCTCTTATAATCTTCACTTTCGATTCGGCTGTGTCTAACCGTTGCCTTATCCATTGTGAACACCACTAACCAGAAGTATTATTTCTGTTCCCCATAATCTCTCCGTCCAACCATTCAACCCCAGACCAAAGCATAATATTTGAGGCGCGCATTCGCTTTATTCAAAACTGGCAACCCCGCGAGCACGGACCCACGTCATGAGATCTAACCGTGTTGCCATTATCCTACGGGCTGCTTAACAATAGCCAGCGCTGTGACCGCTCCGCTAATTCGCCAAAAGTCCGCCTCCTCTCGGAGAGGGCTTTGGACTCCAGCATCTTTTTTGTATAATCTCCAACCCTGAGCCTGATCGCCGCACTATAGCTCCATTCCCCGAATTCCCGTCTATTAAGCCAATTCTCCCGATAGATGCAATACTGCCTGATCTCATCTATTTCCAGCCCCGATCGTCAATTCGGTACTCGGATCGTCCACTATTGCGTACCTCCCTACAGCGTTGTGCACTACCACTTCCTCCCACAATATGTGGCACCTCATCGCTTTTGCCAATCGCAATATCGCCGCCTATTTGTTTCCCACCATAAAATCAGCCCCTCCAAACCGATACTTTGCTTACGCTTCAAGCCCCATTCGATCCTTGGCGTCAAAGTCTCCATTATTGGATATTGCGAGTTAATCCCACACACCTCTAGCGTTATTTCCCATGAGACCCATCGAGCGCAACAAGCTCGATTCTGGCTGCATTGTCTGTATACATATGCCTACTGAACCGAGAGATCCCTGACCACAGACAACCCAGCCCGACCAGCCAACATTTTGAAAACATCGAGTCTGATCAATTGTATCCTTACCTTTAGGAGTCCCTCCGTCCCGCCTGACAAAGGTCCCAATATCTACTTAACGCGAGGTTTGTATTTTGTCGAACGTCCGAAGAGCTCGACCCATGCATTCCCGCCGTTCTCCTTTTAAGTGCAATGCACTTTAGCACTTAATCAACACTCTTAATATGTCGCAGCTCGATCCACAATACCCATACATCTTATAATTGGTCATTGCTGGATGAGACAGGATATAGTATACACTTTTGAAGGGATTTCATGTCCGTTCAGTTCCGTCACGACGACACTCGCTACAACTTTGAGTCCGCAAGCAACAGATTGCTTCCCGATGTTTGACGCCAAGAATTGTCCAAAAAGGCCTTTCTTCCATCGCTATTCCACGTCCCCACCGAAAGTTCATCCCGACAAAAGGTAAACTTCTCTAACGGAATAAGCCCGCCACGCATCCATAAGCTTCATTCTGATTTGTTTCGTCTTGTGCATTGAAAAGCGTTTGCCATACTTCAACCTCTTACTAAACATGAAACCAGGATATTCCGCGTATCTAAAACATTTTCCATTGACTTAGCATTCCAGCTTCGAAAGCCTCAAGTTATTCAAAGGACACGGTTTATGACCACACCTTACATGCCCTACTTTGCCGATTTTCTCCAGACTGTCAATCATCGCTAATCGCCCTTTACCAAAATGTGTAAACCGAAAACGTATTTAGAAGCCTGCGCTTGCGACTCCGCCATCTTATTGAACAGGAGATTCGTCGAGAAAGAAGTGTCGGATCTCGCATCAATATCTTATTCGTCGAGAGCCTGGGGCAGCTTTATTGTCCTAAAATCGCCAAAGCCCAGATACCTTCCTTACCATCACCAGTTTGCTACCACCGGGTGTTATTCTCTGTAATCCCCCATAACGGCTAGTTCCTCTCCCACCGTCTATGAAACCCGAACTGCCGACCTGACCCTTAGGTATAGCTATCTCGCTTACCGTCAGGCATCATCACAAGAAGCCAGCGCACAAGCCCGCTATTCCAACAAACGCACAGAACCCCTGGTGCTCTAGCTCACCTCCTATGCACACAAGGTGTTCGATGGAATGCCCGAGGCACTAGGTGTTCGATGGAGCTTTCCTCTCCAAGCTCGACCTCCAACTCCATTTTCCATAATATTTGTCTAGGTTTAGCGGTCCGTCACGCCCCGTCCCCGTCTTCACCGCCGTCGATCACCCGCGCCGAGCTCATCGCCGGCACCACCGTGGTGAGCCTCTTGTTCTTATCTTCTTTCTGAAAGGAAAAATATTCTTACTTGTATGTTTACATAGATACTTGTATTATTTTCTTACTTTTATTATTGCATCTTATATAGTGCGATGGTTTTGGTATCCGCCCCCGTCGGCCCTCGTCCTGTCTATGATTCGGATGTGTATATATATTATCTTTATAACTATTGGTTCATTTATTGTTTATGAAAATTATGCCGACCAACGTGACATAGATTTTATTTATGTAGGATGTATGTGAATCGGAAATGCCAACCGACCCTATTGTCGAGAGGTTAAATTTAGTTGAAGAAGAAAACAATTTGTTGAAGGAAAAAATAAAAAAATTGAGGAGGAGAAGATGATATTGGAGTTGCATGTTGCGGATGTCGTCGATGATCACAAGATCAAGATGGATGCAATGCGCTTGAAGATTAGAAAGATTAGAAAATATGCCATTCATACCGAGGCTTGGTATCATTATGCCGTTGGATCAATTGTTACCTTGGTTGCGATTATGATCGCATTTGTTTTCGCATTGAAATGTTTTACATAGTTTCAATGTATGGTTTAATTAATTAGATGCTCTGGAGAGCTATATGTTGTTAGATGAGAACTATGTATGCACTTTGGTTTTAATGTGATGATGAACTTCTATTAATTTGGACACTTAATATATATAATGCACGCAGATGAACCGGCAATGGATGTACGGTGACAGACACATATACATTAAAGTGTACCAATCAATAGAAGTCATACCATGTCACGATCAACTAGACAACAACCAGCGAGAATACAATTTTCAAGGCGTATGCATGAGTTATCAATCGCTGGCGGCTGAGTCCAAACAAGCCAGAAATTGTAGTTTGCTCGCATGCCAACGGCTCTGAACTGGAATACGACGTCTACTTTGAACCACGAAAACCTTCACTCCACCTGCTACAAGCTGTGCTATGCCACACTATTATTTGGACGAGGCACGGAGAAATAGGGGTTATGATGGAAGACGGCGAAGAAGAAGAGTCTGATGACAACTATGTGCCCCCTGAATACGGTGATGCTGCAACGGGGGGAGCTGGTGAAGATCAAGAGGAACCAGACGATGTGCCCAATGATGCTGCAACGGGTGAAGCTGCTGAAGATCAAGAGAACCAGACGATGTGCCCGATGATGATGATCTCCGCCGGGTCATTGTCGATGCAAGGACGCAATGCAAGTCAAAAGGAGAAGCTGAAGTTTGATCGCATGTTAGAGGATCACAAAAAAGGGTTATACCCCAATTGCGAAGATGGCAACACAAAGCTCGGTACCGTACTGGAATTGCTGCAGTGGAAGGCAGAGAATGCTGTGGCTGACA
>NC_053028.1:330515585-330534785 GCF_003073215.2 Triticum urartu | reverse complement strand
TTATATCTTCCTCAAAACAGCCACCATACCTACCTATTATGGCATTTCCATAGCCATTCCGAGATATATTGCCATGCAACTTTCCATCATTCCGTTCATCATGACACATTCATCATTGTCATATTGCTTAGCATGATCATGTAGTTGACATAGTATTTGTGGCAAAGCCACCGTTCATAATTCTTTCATACATGTCACTCTTGGTTCATTCATATCCCGGTACACCGCCGGAGGCATTCATATAGAGTCATCTTTGTTCTAGTATCGAGTTGTAATCATTGAGTTGTAAATAAATAGAAGTGTTGATGATCATCATTATTAGAGCATTGTCCCAAGTGAGGAATAAACAAAAAAAGAGAGATAAGGCCATAAAAAAAAGAAAGGCCCCAAAAAAATGAGAGAAAAAGAGAGAAGGGACAATGTTTACTATCCTTTTACCACACTTGTGCTTCAAAGTAGCACCCTGATCTTCATAGTAGAGAGTCTCTTATGTTATCACTTTCATATACTAGGAATTTTTTCATTATAGAACTTGATGGCTTGTATATTCCAACAATGGGCCTCCTCAAGTGCCCTAGGTCTTCGTGAGCAAGCAAGTTGGATGCACACCCACTAGTTTCTTTTGTTGAGCTTTCATACATTTATAGCTCTAGTGCATCCGTTGCATGGCAATCCCTACTCCTTGCATTAACATCAATCGTTGGGCATCTCCATAGCCCATTTATTAGCCTCGTTGATGTAAGACTTTCTTCCTTTTTGTCTTCTCCACATAACCCCCTCATTATTCTATTCCACCCATAGTGCTATG
Organism: Triticum urartu; assembly: GCF_003073215.2. Taxonomy (NCBI): domain Eukaryota; kingdom Viridiplantae; phylum Streptophyta; class Magnoliopsida; order Poales; family Poaceae; genus Triticum; species Triticum urartu. The sequence continues at coordinate 330,533,977 of NC_053028.1, read as the reverse complement.
TCCATGGCTCGCGCTCATATATTGCGTGAAAGTTTATAGGTTTGAGATTACTAAAGTATGAAACAATTGCTTGGCTTGTCATCGGGGTTGTGCATGATGAGAGCATTCTTGTGTGACGAAAAGTGAACTGATAAACTATATGATTTTGTAGGGATGAACTTTCTTTGGCCATGTTATTTTGAGAAGACATAATTGCTTTGTTAGTATGCTTGAAGTATTATATTTTTATGTCAATATGAACTTTTGTCTTGAATCTTTCGGATCTGAATATTCATACCACAATTAAGAAGAATTACATTAAAATTATGCCAAGTAGCACTCCGCATCAAAAATTCTGTTTTTATCATTTACCTACTCGAGGACGAGCAGGAATTAAGCTTGGGGATGCTTGATACGTCTCCAACGTATCTATAATTTTTGATTGCTCCATGCTATATTATCTACTGTTTTGGAATTATTGGGCTTTATTTCCACTTTTATATTATTTTTGGGACTACCTATTAACCGGAGGCCTGTCGGCGTTCTGGGAACGGGGGTCTCCCAGACTTGCCTGCTTGCGGCCTGCGGCGTGGCTCAAAGAGGGGGCCCAGCGCGGCCCATCTTCACCAACACAAACCCAAGACCCTCGCGAGGGGCCAAGCCTCGCGGGGCGGACGACGGAGCTTCCTCAGGCGGCCTCGTCAGGCTGGCTCACGAGGAGGCGGAGAGATCAAGGCGGGGTACCTCACGAGGTGCCCGTGATGCAAGCCATGACGACCGGGGGCGCCAGGCGGGTGCCAGCCCGCGCAGCGTGTCCTCCCTTCCTCTTTGGTGCAAAGGGGGCAAGCGCAGCCGTGGGAACCGGAGGCATCAGCAAAGGTTGCCGATTTCGGTGCACAAGCAGGGAGACTACGAGATGGAGGTCACCGTGGACAAACCCTGGAACCATTGAGGGAAGACTGTCCAAAAGTTTGACGGATGTCCACCCGTTTGCTGCATCTTGGAGCTCCAAAAGCCACGGCGTTCTTTCACTCTCGCTGATCAACCAGGAAGACTGCAAGATGGAGGTCATCGTGGAGCCCTAGACGGCGTCACCACCGAGGCGTGGAGCGACAGACTACTTTTGTCAGGGTAGGGTCTAGTACTAGCTGTCCCCCTTCAAATTAGCCCGCCATTGTTGGCTCCCTTCCCGCTCGATATTTGGGAAGAGGACCAGGGCCTCTATAAATAGGACCAGCCACCCACAGAGCAAAGGGAGGTTTTGAAGGGGATAGAGGGATCAAAGGATAAAAGGATCAGAGAGAGAGAGAGAGAAAGGTGACTGAACTCCTCCCAGCAGTTCATCCCCCAGCCCCCAGCCAAGAACAGACCCTCGCGAGGCTGTTCTTCCTTGTATTGTTCATCATCATCAGCCCAAGAGGCAATCCACCACACCACACACTGGAGTAGGGTATTACACCACAACGGTGGCCCGAACCAGTATAAACCCTGTGTCTCTTGTGTTGTTCTTTCCATAGTTCAGATCTAGCAAGGCGGAGGGGTGCAGGTAGGTAGGAGGCAAAATCTCCGCGCGCACCAGTGTTCGAACCTCAAGGGTCTGCCGAACCCGAAATCCGACATTTGGCGCGCCAGGTAGGGGTGCGCCGGATTCGTCTTCCACCACCCCGTTCTCCTCCGACCATCACGCCCATGTCTGACGCTCGTCGGGCCCGCGCTGAGCGCCGGGCCGCTCTCGCTTCCCGCGTCGCCCAGACGGCCCCTGTCGGCGGGCGTCCTCGCCGTTCCCCGTCACCTGCCGTCAACGCCGCCACCGGCCCGGCGGGGGACGAGCAGCAAGCATCGTCCCAGCATCCGTCCGTGCGGCAAGACGGCCGCACCGCAACTCCCTCGCTCACCCCAGCTGGTTCTTCGTCCCGCGCGCTCCGCGCCCATGGAGCCCCGCAACCTATCCCCCGCCCATCGCGCTACACCAACACCCCCGGTCGTCGTGGCCCTCTTGGGCAGCTCGCAGGCGCCGCCTACAAGTCACCACGTGAAGCCGTTCATCCGCCGGGTCAGCGCCGCTTCCACGCGGCAGGGGGCTCCCCTGGACCGGGCGGCGCCCGAGACCGGCCTGACCTTCAGCTCGGAGGACCACCCCTCCAACTCGGCCTGCTCGAGTGTGCTCCCCATGCTGTGCACCCCCACCATCTGCCAGGTGGCCGTCACTAGAACCCTCATGGATGGCGGCACGGGCCTCAGCATGCTCTCGGTCGAGGCCTTCAACCTCCTCTGCATACCCCTGGAACGGCTGCACCCAGCCGGCCCTTCTCAGGCGTGGGGGCGAGTCGTACCAGCTCCTTGGGACAGATCCGGCTCCCAGTACCTTCGGCACCTACGACAACTTCCGCACGAGTGGTCGACTTCGACATCGCCCCCATCGGCCTCCCCTACAACCCGTCCTCGGCTACCCAGCGCTGGCCCAGTTCATGGCCGCGACGCACCAGGCGTACAACCTCATGAAGATGCCCGGGAGCAGCGGAGTCCTCACCGTGCACGGGGACACCGGACGCGCTGCGGTGCTCAAGCTCGCCTTCAAGACGGCGGCGTCGGCACAGCCCGCCGACTTGGAGACCCCCGGGCCCAAGGGGGCTGCAGCCCGCCAAGAAGAAACAGTTGTTCACCCAAGACAAGGCAGAAACCAAGCAGATACCCGTCGATGAGGACGGGTCCACCAACGCCACTTTCACCATAGGCGCCCACCTCAAACCCGAGCAGGAGGAGGCCCTTGGTCGTTCCTGCGCGCAAACAAGAAGGTATTCGCTTGGGAGCCTGACCAGTTGGCAGGGATCCCTAGGAGTGTAATCGAGCATCACCTCAACGTGTGCCCCAACGTGCGCCCTGTGAAGCAGAAGGCCAGGCGGCAGTCCACAGAAAAGCAGGCCTTCATCGTCCAAGAGACCCGCAAATTAGAAGCCGCTGGGGTCATTCGCGAGGTCCGATACCCGGATTGGTTGGCCAACCCTGTCGTTGTGCCAAAGAAGGGAGGGAAGGAGCGCATGTGTGTCGACTTCACCAACCTCAACAAAGCATGCCCGCAAGATCCGTTCCCGCTCCCCCGCATCGACCAGATCGTCGATTCCACTGCGGAATGCGACCTGTTATGCTTCTTGGATGCCTTCTCTGGGTATCACCAGATCAAGATGGCGGTAGAAGACGTCGAGAAGACAGCCTTCCTAACCCCGTGTGGGGTGTACTGCTACACATGCATGCCATTCGGGCTACGCAGGGGCGACCTTTCAGCGGCTGATGCACATCACCTTGGGCCCGCAGCTCGGGAAGAATGTTGAAGCTTACGTCGATGACATTGTGGTAAAGTCTCGGGAGGCCAGGACCTTGATACAAGACCTGGAGGAAACCTTCGCGAGCCTCAACGCAGTGAACCTACGGCTCAACCCAGAGAAGTGTGTGTTCGGAGTCCCCTCGGGCAAGCTCTTGGGTTTCCTCGTGTCCCACCGAGGCATCGAGGCTAACCCGGAGAAGGTCAAGGCGGTGGAAGACATGAGCCCGCCAAAGACCCTCAGAGAAATGCAGAAGCTCACGGGGCGCGTGACCGCGCTAGGGCGCTTCATCTCCAAGTTGGGGGAACGAGCACTGCCCTTCTTCCAGCTAATGAAGAAAAAGGGGCCCTTCGAGTGGACTGAAGAGGCCGACAAGGCGTTCCAGGATCTCAAGAGATACCTGACCAGCCCACCGGTCATGGTGGCTCCGCGCCCTCAAGAGCCCCTGGTGCTTTACCTCGCCGCCACTCCCTACTCCGCCAGCGCAGCCTTGGTGGCAGTCAGAGAGGAGCGCCGAATCAAAACCGGCAGCAGCCCGGGACAAGGCAGAACAGGGACAAGGAAGGCCTACAGAAACTGCCACCGCGGCTGAGGAGGATCAGCCGCCGCAGAGGGCACCAGAGCGGAAGAGGCCCCTCTTCCAGATGGCCAGTCTCAGGAGGCCTCATTGCCTCAAGAGGCGCCATGGTCTCCGAAGGGAGCCACCAGCACTGACGCACTCCACCTCGTTGAGCACCCAGTGTACTTCGTCAGCACGGTGTTGCGGGATGCAAGGGCACGGTACCCCATGCCTCAGAAACTCCTCCTCGCGCTACTGGTGGCCTCGCGCAAGCTGCGGCACTATTTTCAGGGTCACCCCATCAAGGTCGTCTCGTCATACCCCCTGGAGAGAGTGCTCAGGAGCCCTAATTCAGCTGGAAGGGTCGCTGAGTGGAACATAGAACTGCAAGCGTTTCAGCTCGAATTCAGCACGACCAGAGTCATCAAGGGAGCAGCGTTGGCGGATTTTGTGGCAGAATGGACGGAGGCGCCAGGCCTCAAGGCCGACGAGGATCGGTCCCTGTCCCCGGGAAGCGAGGCGCCAGAAGGCTGGGTCATGTACTTCGATGGGGCGTTCTCCAGGCATGGCGCTGGGGCTGGGGCGGTGCTTATATCGCCCACTCAGGACAAGCTCTATTACGCCGTGCAGCTCTGTTTCCAGCAAGGTGAAAAGGTCTCCAACAACATAGCGGAGTATGAAGGTTTAATAGCGGGCTTGAAGGCCGCGGCTGCCCTGGGGGTGAAACGCCTCACCATCAAGGGCGATTCGCAGCTCCTTGTCAATTTCTCCAACAAGGTGTACGAGCCGAAGGATGAGCACATGGAAGCCTACCTAGCGGAGGTCCGCAGGATGGAGAAGCAGTTCTGGGGGTTGGAGTTGCAGCATGTGCCCCGTGGCACCAATCAGGAGGCCGACGACATCGCCAAACGGGCGTCCAGGCGGTTACCTCAGGAGCCTGGCGTTTTTGAGGAGCGGCTCTTCAAGCCATCAGCCCTGCCGTCATTATCGAACACGGCTCAGCCCCGGGAGGAGCTCCCCAGCCACCTGCCTCAGGGGCTCCGGCCTGTGGCCCGGCCTCAGGAGCACGCCTGCTCCTGACGATGGAACCTCAGGAGGGATGTTGGATCGCGGAGCTCCGAGTTACCTAACGCAAGGGACCCTGCCGGAGAAGGAGGAGGAAGCGGAGCGAGTGGCACGCCAGGCCACGGCATACTGCATCAAGGATGGAGAGCTCTACCGGAAGCGGCCAAACGATGTATCCCTGCGCTGCATCTCCAGGGAGCAAGGGAAGGAACTGCTGGAAGATATACACGGCGGAGACTGTGGACATCATTCATCATCACGGACCCTCGTCGGCAAGGCGTTCCGCAGTGGGTTTTATTGGCCCACCGCGCTCAATGACGCCGTCGAACTAGTGAAAGCTTGTGAGGCCTGCCAGTTCCACGCCAAGCAGATCCATCAGCCAGCAGGAGGCTTGCAGACTATACCCCTTTCGTGGCCATTCGCAGTCTGGGGGCTGGACATCTTGGGCCCGTTTCCTCGGGCGCCTGGGGGCTACCGCTACCTCTACGTCGCGTGGACAAGTTCACCAAGTGGGCTGTAAGTAGAGGCTGTCCGCACCATTCCCGCGGGTTCCGCGGTCAAGTTCATCAAGGGCATCGTGAGCCGGTTCGGGGTGCCGAATCCGCATCATCACGGACAACGGTTCGCAGTTCACCAGTAACCTCTTCAAAACATACTGTGCTAACCTTGGAACGCAGATATGCTACGCTTCGGTGGCGCACCCCCGAAGCAACGGCCAGGCCGAGCGAGCCAACGCGGAGGTCCTGAGGGGCCTCAAGACCAGGACGTTCAAGAAGAAGCTGGAGGCCTGCGGCAGAGGTTGGTACGACGAGCTTCAGTCCGTGTTGTGGTCCATCCGCACAACCGCGACCAAGCCGACTGGAGAGACCCCGTTCTTCCTGGTCTACGGAGCCGAAGCGGTCCTCCCTCACGAGGTCAGACGTCGCTCCGCGCGGGTCCTGGCGTTTGACGAGGCACAGGACGCCATGCGGGGGATGGACCTCGTGCTGGGGGAGGAACGTCGCCGAGAAGCCGCGCTACGAGCGGCGAGGTACCAACAAGCACTGCGGCGATATCACTGCCGCAACATCCGCCCCAGAACTCTCGAGGTAGGAGACCTCGTGCTCAGGCGGGTTCTCTCCAGGGAGGGGCTGCACAAGCTCTCTCCCATGTGGGAGGGCCCGTTCAAAGTTGTTCATGTTTCCAGGCCCGGCTCCGCGCGCTTGGAGACTCAGGAGGGGTGCCAGGTCAGAATGCATGAACATCAGCACCTCCAGGAGGTTCTACCCTAAAAAGGCCCAGAGCCTGTGAGAAGGCGAATGCCTGATGAAGCTATCGTTTTGTTGGAAAAAGGCCAGAGCCTGTGAAGAAGGCGAATGCCTGTGAAGCTATCGCGTTTTGGAAAAAGGCCCAGAGCCTGTGAAGAAGGACAATGCCTGTGAATATCGCGTTTTGGAAAAGGCCCAGAGCCTGTGAAGAAGGCGAATGCCTGTGAAGCTATCGCGTTTTGAACAGGCCCGGAGCCTGTGAAGAAGGCCAACGCCTGTGAAGCTCGCCGCCCGTGACACTCTCACGTAATAATGAGTTGGGGCTGTACACGCCCCGGAGTCTCAGGAGCGCCGGCCTCAGGCCCTGGGGCTCCCTCCCATGCCCAGTGGCAGCACTTAGCTCCACGCTGGTGAGAAGACGTCGAAGACTAGATTAGGTGCCGGACACGGCTTTTTATTTGCTTTCCGCAGTTGGCTTGTTCCTTCTCATTCGAAGTTTTATTGAAGTTGTTGCCGTCTTTGGCTTGTGGTTCTTCGACTTTTCACTCCTGCCTCGATTTCTTTTGTGCAAGGCTCGCAAGGGGGGCAGCTGAGCGCCCCTCGCGAGTGTTCCATTAATCTAGTCATTCAAGAGTTCGCGACCTGGGCCCATTACAGGAGCACCCCTCCAAGTCCGTGCCCCACGGGCACCGCGACACAAACAAAGGGCCTGGGTCGGTCGCCCCCACGGCTGGGGCCGGGAACTATCCACGCTCGGGCATGTAGCCGGAAGGTACGATAACAAAAGCAAAACGATGATTAACAGCAATAACCCAAACACGCCCCCGCGGGGCTCCACACTACTGTCTTTGTTATGCAGGAAAAAGGAAAAGAAAGAACAAATCTGGTACAGCTCACCTCACACCGGCCTGCAGGGAAGGCCCGAGCTGCCTCCGGAGCTCAGGCGGACTCCCTCTTCGCGCTTCACCAGGGCGCGACGGCGGGCGGACACGTTGCCACCTCCCAAGCAGATACGACGGCGTGGAGGCTGACCGCGGCCACCGCTAGAAGAGTCGCCGCCTGAAGAAGAACCGGAGAAGCTTGAGGAACCCTGAGCGCCGCCGGCCGCGCGAGCGCTGCCCTCTCCATCATCGCCGGAGCTGGGTTCCCAGCCGCGGTCGTCACCCTCGGGGCAACACCCTGCGCGGCGACCATCTTCCCCAAACACCCTCACGTAGAGGGTGGCATCGCCGTCGAACTTGAAGTGTAGGGTGCACCGACGGCTCAGGCCACGCGCGCGGGCAAACGTCTGCCAACCGCGGGCCAGGGACAGGCTCCCGGCCGCGGAGACCTCCAGTGAGACCCATGAGGCCCGGCTGCAGCAGCCGTCGGCCTGGAGCCAGAGGCCCCCGGGGCGCCGGCCGGGAGCTCGCCAAGGAGGAAGCGAGGAAGTGGAAGCCGGGTGCTGGTCGGCCCGCCGACCACACGACGAACTCCGGCAGCACTTCAGCAGCGCAAGCGCGGCCTAGGGGGACGCGCAGCCGGAGCGCGCCCCCCGGGCCGCAGCAATCCGCCCGTCGCTGTGCTGAAGATCGCCTCCACGGCCGCGGGAGCCACCGTGGTGGCCACAGGATGTTTACGGAGGGCGCCCTCGGCCGCGCTTGGGTGGGGTAGAGGCGGGCTCAACCTGGCAGCCTTCCCCTTCTCTGCAGGCCGAGAACCTCCTTGACGGGGCCATGAAGAAAAGGAGAAGCAAGGAGGGATGAACTGGAAGGGCGCGCGCGGTCCTCATACTTATAACTGGCGATGGCCAACCAGGCCCCCACGATCGCAGGGTAATTATGACCCGCTTTGCATGCAGGGACTTGTCCAATCCGTGCAGTTGCCGAGGCGCCATGGGGAAGTGGAGACGCCCACGTCCAATCAACCGCCACGCGGCGCCCAAGGCCGCAGGCTGTTAGGGCCCGCGGCGCTTCGCTCTTGCCCTTTCGCCTCCCTGCACGGCCAAGTCCGGGCGCGCCTTGGGCCCGGGGGCTACTGTCGGCGTTCTGGGAACGGGGGTCCCCAGACTTGCCTGCCTGCGGCCTGCGGCGTGGCTCAAAGGGGGGCCCAGCGCGCCCATCTTCACCAACACAACCCAAGACCCTCGCGAGGGGCCAAGCCTCGCGGGGCGACGCGGAGCTTCCTCAGGCGCGGCCTCGTCAGGCTGGCTCACGGGAGGCGGAGAGATCAAGGCGGGGTACCTCACGAGGTGCCCGTGACGCAAGCCATGACGACCGGGGGCGCCAGGCGGGTGCCAGCCCGCGCAGTGTCCTCCCTTCCTCTTTGGTGCAAAGGGGGCAAGCGCAGCCGCGGAGTACCGAGGCATCAGGCAAAGGTTGCCATTTCGGTGCAACGAGACCAAGACCAGGAGGACTACGAGACGGAGGTCACCGTGGATCCCAAGACGGCGTCATCACCAGAGCTTTGCGCAGGCGAAGACTACTTTTGTCAGGATAGCTGATACTTGTCCCCCTTCAAATTAGCCCGCCATTGTTGGCTCCCTTCCCGCTCAATATTTGGGAAGAGGACCAGGGCCTCTATAAATAGGACCAGCCACCCACAGAGCAAGGGGGGGGTGGAAGAAGAGAGAGAGAGAAGGTGACTGAACTCCTCCCAGCAGTTCATCGCCCCAGCCAAGAACAGACCCTCGGCTGTTCTTCCTTGTATTGTTCATCATCATCAGCCCAAGAGGCAATCCACCACACCACACACTGGAGTAGGGTATTACACCACAACGGTGGCCCGAACCAGTATAAACCCTATTTCTATTGTGTTGTTCTTTCCATAGTTCAGATCCTAGCAAGGCGGAGGGGTGCAGGTAGGTAGGAGGCGAAATCGTCCCGCGCACACCCCAGTGTTCGAACCCCAAGGGTCTGCCGGAACCCGAAATCCGACAAGGCCCAGCCCAGAATTGTTGTTTTTTTGCCTATTTCAGTGTTCCGGAGAAACAGAATATCAAAGTGAGTCCAAACGGAATGAAACCTTCGGAAATGTGATTTTCTCATCAGATAAGATCCAGGACACTTGGACCCTCCGTTAAGAAAGCCACGAGGTGGTCACGAGGGTGGAGAGCGCGCCCCCCTAGGACGCGCCCCCTAGGATGCGCCCCCTGCCTCGTGGGCCCCTCAAAGCTCCACCAACGTACTCCTTCCACCTATATATACCTACGTACCCCCAAAAGATCGGGGACGGAGCCAAAACCCTAATTCCACCACCGTAACTTTCTGTATCCATGAGATCCCATCTTGGGGCCTGTTCGAGAGCTCCGCCGGAGGGGGCATCGATCACAGAGGGCTTCTACATCATCATCCAAGCCCCTCCGATGAAGTGTGAGTAGTTTACTTCAAACCTACGGGTCCATAGTTAGTAGCTAGATGGCTTCTTCTCTCTTTTTGGATCTCAATACAATGTTCTCCGCCTCTCTTGTGGATATCTATTCGATGTAATCTTCTTTTTGCGGTGTGTTTGTTGAGATCGATGAATTGTGGGTTTATGATCAAGTCTATCTATGAATAATATTTGAATCTTCTCTGAATTCTTTTATGTATGATTGGTTATCTTTGCAAGTCTCTTTGAATTATCAGTTTGGTTTGGCCTACTAGATGTTGGGAACGTAGCAGAAATTCAAAAATTTTCCTACGTGTCACCAAGATCAATCTATGGAGAGACCAGCAACGAGGGGAAGGAGAGTGCATCTACATACCCTTGTAGATCGCTTAGCAGAAGCGTTCAAGTGAACGGGGTTGATGGAGTCGTACTCGTCGTGATCCAAATCACCGATGACCAAGTGCCGAACGCATGGCACCTCCGCGTTCAACACACGTACAGCCCGGTGACGTCTCCCATGCCTTGATCCAGCAAGGAGAGAGGGAGAGGTTGAGGAAGACTCCATCCAGCAGCAGCACAACGGCGTGGTGGTGATGGAGGAGCGTGGCAATCCTGCAGGGCTTCACCAAGCACCGCAGAAGAGGAGGAAGAGAGGGATGCAGGGCTGCACCAACGAGAGATCGAATCGCGTGTTATGGGCAGCCCTAGGCCTCACTATATATAGGGGAGAGGGAGGAGGGTGCGCCCCCTTTAGGGTTCCCACCCCTAGGGGGGGTGGCAGCCCTAGATGGGAAACAAGGGGCGGCCAAGAGGGGAGAGAGGGAGGCGCCCCTTAGGGTGGGCCTTAGGCCCATCTAAGCCTAGGGTTTCCTCCTTTTTTCTCCTAGCTGCCCCTTGGGCCTTGTGGGAGGCGCACCAGCCCACTCAGGGGCTGGTCCCTCACCACTCTTGGCCCATGCAAGCCTCGGGGTTGGTGGCCCCACTTGGTGGACCCCCGGGACCCTCCGGTGGTCCCGGTACGATTACCGATAAACCCCGAAACTCTTCCGGTGACCAAAACAGGACTTCCCATATATAAATCTTTACCTCCGGACCATTCCGGAACTCCTCGTGACGTCCGGGATCTCATCCGGGACTCCGAACAACATTCGGTAACCACATACAAACTTCCTTTATAACCCTAGCGTCATCGAACCTTAAGTGTGTAGACCCCTACGGGTTCGGGAGACATGCAGACATGACCGAGACGTTCTCCGGTCAATAACCAACAGCGGGATCTAGATACCCATGTTGGCTCCCACATGTTCCACGATGATCTCATCGGATGAACCACGATGTCAAGGACTTAATCAATCCCGTATACAATTCCCTTTGTCTAGCGGTATTGTACTTGCCCGAGATTCGATCGTCGGTATCCGATACCTTGTTCAATCTCGTTACCGGCAAGTCTCTTTACTCGTTCCGTAACACATCATCCCGTGATCAACTCCTTGGTCACATTGCGCATATGATGATGTCCTACCGAGTGGGCCCAGAGATACCTCTCCGTTTACACGGAGTGACAAATCCCAGTCTCGATTCGTGCCAACCCAACAGACACTTTCGGAGATACCTGTAATGCACCTTTATAGTCACCCAATTACGTTGTGACGTTTGATACACCCAAAGAATTCCTACGGTATCCGGGAGTTGCACAATCTCATGGTCTAAGGAAATGGTACTTGACATTATAAAAGCTTTAGCATACGAACTACACGATCTTTGTGCTAGGCTTAGGATTGGGTCTTGTCCATCACATCATTCTCCTAATGATGTGATCCCATTATCAATGACATCCAATGTCCATGGTCAGGAAATCGTAACCATCTATTGATCAACGAGCTAGTCAACTAGAGGCTTACTAGGGACATGGTGTTGTCTATGTATCCACACATGTATCTGAGTTTCCTATCAATACAATTCTAGCATGGATAATAAACGATTATCATGAACAAGGAAATATAATAATAATCAATTTATTATTGCCTCTAGGGCATATTTCCAACAGTCTCCCACTTGCACTAGAGTCAATAATCTAGTTCACATCGCCATGTGATTAACACTCACAGGTCACATCGCCATGTGACCAACATCCAAAGAGTTTACTAGAGTCAATAATCTAGTTCACATCACTATGTGATTAACACTCAATGAGTTCTGGGTTTGATCATGTTGCTTGTGAGAGAGGTTTTAGTCAACGGGTCTGAACCTTTCAGATCCGTGTGTGCTTTACAAATCTCTATGTCATCTCCTAGATGTAGCTACCACGTTCTATTTGGAGCTATTCCAAATAACTGTTCTACTTGGAGCTATTCTAAATTGTTGCTCCATTATACGTATCCGGTATCTCTACTCAGAGCTATCCGGATAGGTGTTAAGCTTGCATCGACGTAACCCTTTACGACGAACTCTTTTACCACCTCCATAATCGAGAAAATTCCTTAGTCCACTAGTTACTAAGGATAACTTTGACCGCTGTCTGTGATCCATTCTTGGATCACTCTTGTACCCCTTGACTGACTCATGGCAAGGCACAATCAGGTGCGGTACTCAGCATGGCATACCGTATAGAGCCTATGACAAGCATAGGGGACGACCTTCGTCCTTCCTCTTTCTTCTGCCTGGTCGAGCTTTAAGTCTTAACTTCATACCTTACAACTCAGGCAAGAACTCCTTCTTTGACTGATCCATCTTGAACACCTTCAAGATCATGTCAAGGTATGTGCTCTTGAAAGTACCATTAAGCGTTTTGATCTATCCTTATAGATCTTGATGCTCAATGTTCAAGTAGCTTAATCCAGGCTTTCCATTGAAAAACACTTTCCAAATAACCCTATATGCTTTCCAGAAATTCTACGTCATTTCTGATCAACAATATGTCAAACATATTCATCAGAAATTCTATAGTGCTCCCACTCACTTCTTTGGAAATACAAGTTTCTCATAAACTTTGTATAAACCCAAAATCTTTGATCATCTCATCAAAGCATACATTCCAACTCCGAGATGCTTACTCCAGTCCTTAGAAGGATGGCTGGAGCTTTGCATACTTATTAGCATCTTTCAGGATTGACAAAACCTTCCGGTTGTATCACATACAACCTTTCCTCAAGAAAATCGTCGAGGAAACAATGTTTTGACATCCTATTCTGCAAGATTTCATAAATAATGCAGTAATCGCTAATATAATTCCAACAGACTCTTAGCATCGCTACGAGTGAGAAAATCTCACCGTAGTCAACTCCTTGAACTTGTCAGAACACATTTAACGACAAGTCGAGCTTTCTTAATGGTGACATTTACCATCATTGTCCGTCTTCCTTTTAAAATCCATTTGTACTCAACAGCCTCACGACCATCGAGCCGTTCTGCCAAAGTCTACACTTTGTTTTCATACATGGATCCTCTCTCGGATTTTATGGCCTCGAGCCATTTATCGGAATCCGGGCCCACCATCGCTTCTCCATAGCTCGTAGGTTCATTGTTGTCTAGCAACATGACTTCCAAGACAGGATTACGTACCACTCTGAAGTAGTACGCATCCTTGTCATCCTACGAGGTTTGGTAGTGACTTGATCTGAAGTTTCATGATCACTATCATAAGCTTCCACTTCAATTGGTGTAGGTGCCACAGGAACAACTTCCTGTGCCCTGCCACACACTAGTTGAAGAGACGGTTCAATAACCTCATCAAGTCTCCACCATCCTCCCACTCAATTCTTTCGAGAGAAACTTTTCCTCGAGAAAGGACCCGATTCTAGAAACAATCCCTTATTGCTTTCGGTTCTGAGACAGGAGGTATACCCAACTGTTTTGGGTGTCCTATGAAGATGCATTTATCCGCTTTGGGTTCGAGCTTATCAGCCTGAAACTTTTTCGCATAAGCGTCGCAGCCCCAAACTTTTAAGAAATGACAGCTTAGGTTTCTCTAAACCATAGTTCATACGGTGTCATCTCATCGGAATTACGTGGTGCCCTATTTAAAGTGAATGTGGTTGTCTCTAATGCCTAACCCATAAACTATTGTGGTAATTCGATAAGAGACATCATGGTATGCATCATATCCAATAGGGTGCAGTTATGATGTTCGGACACACCATCACGCTACGGTGTTCCAGGCTGTATTAGTTGTGAAACAATTTCCACAATGTCTTAATTCTGTGCCAAACTCGTAATTCAGATATTCATCTCTATGATCATATCATAGATATTTTATCCTCTTGTCACGACGATCTTTCAACTTCACCCTGAAATTACTTGAACCTTTCAATAATTCAGACTCGTGATTCATCAAGTAAATATACTCAACATCTACTCAAATCATCTGTGAAGTAAGAACATAACGATATCCACTACATGCCTCAGCACTCATTGGACTGCACACATCAAAATGTATTACTTCCAACAAGTTGCTTTCTAGTTCCATTTTACTGAAAACGAGGCTTTCAGTCATCTTGCCCATGTGGTATGATTTGCATGTCTCAAGTGATTCAAAATCAAGTGAGTCCAAACGGTCCATTTGCATGGAGTTTCTTCATGCATATACACCAATAGACATGGTTCGCATGTCTCAAACTTTTCAAAAATGAGTGAGTCCAAAGATCCATCAACATGGAGCTTCTTCATGCGTTTTATACCGATATGACTTAAGTGGCAGTGCCACAAGTAGGTGGTACTATCATTACTATCTTATATCTTTTGGCATGAACATGTGTATCACTACGATCGAGATTCAATAAACCATTCATTTTAGGTGCAAGACCATTGAAGGTATTATTCAAATAAACAGAGTAACCATTATTCTCCTTAAATGAATAACCGTATTGCGATAGACATAATCCAATCATGTCTATGCTCAACGCAAACACCAATCTCGATGGTAGAGGGAGCGTGCGATGCTTGATCATATCAACTTGGAAACACTTCCAACACATATCGTCAGCTCACCTTTAGCTAGTCTCCGTTTATTCCGTAGCTTTTATTTCGAGTTACTAACACTTAGCAACCGAACCGGTATCTAATACCCTGGTGCTACTAGGAGTACTAGTAAAGTACACATCATAACACAATGTATATCCAATATACTTCTATCGACCTTGCCAGCCTTCTCATCTACCAAGTATCTAGGGTAATTCTGCTCCAGTGGCTGTTCCCCTTATTACAGAAGCACTTAGTCTCGGGTTTGGGTTCAACCTTGGGTTTCTTCACTAGAGCAGCAGCTGATTTGCCGTTTCATGAAGTATCCCTTCTTGCCCTTGCCCTTCTTGAAACTAGTGGTTTCACCAACCATCAACAATTGATGCTCCTTCTTGATCTCTACTTTTGTGGTGTCAAACATCGCGAATATCTCAAGGATCATCATATATGTCCCTGATATATTATAGTTCATCACGAAGCTCAAGCAGCTTGGTGGTAATGACTTCGGAGAACCATCACTATTTCATCTGGAAGATCAACTCCCACTCGATTCAAGCGATTGTTGTACTCAGACAATCTGAGCACAAGTTCAACAATTGAGCTTTTCTCCCTTAGTTTGCAGGCTAAGAAAATCGTCGGAGGTCTTATACCTCTTGACGTGGGCACGAGCCTGAAATCCCAATTTCAGCCCTCGAAACATCTCATATGTTTCGCGACATTTCAAAACGTCTTCGGTGCCTCAACTCTAAGCCGTTTAACTGAACTATCACGTAGTTATCAAAATGTGTATGTCAGATGTTCGCAACATCCACAGACAACGTTCGAGGTTCAGCACACTGAGCGGTGCATTAAGGACATAAGCCTTCTATGAAGCAATGAGGACAATCCTCAGTTTACGGACCTAGTCCGCATAATTGCTACTATCAACTTTCAACTAAATTTTCTCTAGGAACATATCTAAACAGTAGAACTGAAGCGCGAGCTACGACATAATTTGCGAAGACCTTTTGACTATGTTCAGGATAATTAAGTTCATCTTATGAACTCCCACTCAGATAGACATCCCTCTAGTCATCTAAGTGATTACATGATCCGAGTCAACTAGGCCGTGTCCGATCATCACGTGAGACGGACTAGTCATCATCGGTGAACATCTTCATGTTGATCGTATCTACCATACGACTCATGCTCGACCTTTCGGTCTCTTGTGTTCCGAGGCCATGTCTGTACATGCTAGGCTCGTCAAGTCAACCTAAGTGTTTCGCGTGTGTAAATCTGTCTTACACCCGTTGTATGTGAACGTAGAATCTATCACACCCGATCATCACGTGGTGCTTCGAAACGACGAACTTTCGCAACGGTGCACAGTTAGGGGGAACACCTTTTCTTGAAATTTTAGTGAGGGATCATCTTATTTAGCTACCGTCGTTCTAAGCAAATAAGATGTAAAACATGATAAACATCACATGCAATCAAATAGTGACATGATATGGCCAATATCATATTGCTCCTTTTGATCTCCATCTTCGGGGCTCCATGATCATCATCGTCACCGGCATGACACCATGATCTCCATCATCATGATCTCCATCATCGTGTCTCCATGAAGTTGTCACGTCATCTATTACTTCTACTACTACAGCTAACGGTTAGCAATAAAGTAAAGTAATTACATGACGTTTATGTTGACACGCAGGTCATAAATAAATTAAGACAACTCCTATGGCTCCTGCCGGTTGTCATACTCATCGACATGCAAGTCGTGATTCCTATTACAAGAAATGATCAATCTCATACATCACATATATCATTCATCACATCCTTTTGGCCATATCACATCACACAGCATATGCTGCAAAAACAAGTTAGACGTCCTCTAATTGTTGATGCAAATTTTTACGTGGCTGCTATAGGTTTCTAGCAAGAACGTTTTTTACCTATGCCAAAACCACAACGTGATATGCCAATTTCTATTAACCCTTCATAAGGACCCTTTTCATCGAATCCGATCCGACTAAAGTGGGAGAGACAGACACCCGCTAGCCACCTTATGCAACTAGTGCATGTCAGTGGGTGGAACCAGTCTCACGTAAGAGTACGTGTAAGGTCGGTCCGGGACGCTTCATCCCACAATGCCACTGAATCAAGATAAGACTAGTAACGGTAAGTAAATTGACAAAATCGACGCCCACAACAACTTGTGTTCTACTCGTGCATAGAAACTACGCATAGACCTAGCTCATGATGCCACTGTTGGGGAACGTAGCATAAATTCAAAATTTTCTACTACGTGTCACCAAGATCTATCTATGGAGTCATCTAGCAACGAGGGAGGAGTGGCATCTACATACCCTTGTAGATCACGCGGAAGCATTCAAGTGAACTGGGGTTGATGGAGTCGTACTTCGTCGTGATCCAAATCACCGATGATCCTAGCGCCGAACGGACGGCACCTCCGTGCGTTCAACACACGTACAGCGTGACGTCTCCTCCTTCTTGATCCAGCAAGGGGGAAAGGAGAGGTTGAGGAAGATGGCTCCAACAGCAGCACGACGGCGTGGTGGTGATGGAGCTGCAGTACTGCCGGCAGGGCTTCGCCAAGCACTATGGAGGAGGAGGGTGTTGGAGAGGGAGAGGGAGGCACCAAAGGCTGGGTGAGAGGTCCTCCTTCCCCCCACTATATATAGGGGAGCCTAGGGGGGCGCTGCGCCCCTAGGAGATCCAATCTCCTAGGGGGGCGGCGGCCAAGGGAGGAATTCCCCTCCTCCCCAAGGCACCAGGGGTGCCTTCCCCTCTTAGGACTCTTCCACTAGGGTTTCCCCACCCTTAGGCGCATGGGCCCTAGGGGGAAGTGGATCCCCAGCCCAATTTGGGCTGGATCCCTTCCCACTTCAGCCCATGGGGCCCTCCGGGATAGGTGGCCCCACCCGGTGGACCCCCGGGACCCTTCCGGTGGTCCCGGTACAATACCGGTGACCCCGAAACTTGTCCCGATGGCCGAAATAGCACTTCCTATATATAATTCTTTACCTCCGGACCATTCCGGGAACTCCTCGTGACGTCCGGGATCTCATCCGAGACTCCGAACAACATTCGGGTTACTGCATATACATATCCCTACAACCCTAGCGTCACCGAACCTTAAGTGTGTAGACCCTACGGGTTCGGGAGACATGCCGACATGACCGAGATGACTCTCCGGTCAATAACCAACAGCGGGATCTGGATACCCATGTTGGCTCCCACATGTTCCACGATGATCTCATCGGATGAACCACGATGTCAAGGACTTAATCAATCCCGTATACAATTCCCTTTGTCTATCGGTACGATACTTGCCCGAGATTCGATCGTCGGTATCCCGATACCTTGTTCAATCTCGTTACCGGCAAGTCTCTTTACTCGTTCTGTAACACATCATCCCGTGATCAACTCCTTGATCACATTGTGCACATTATGATGATGTCCTACCGAGTGGGCCCAGAGATACCTCTCCGTCACATGGAGTGACAAATCCCAGTCTCGATTCGTGCCAACCCAACAGACACTTTCGGAGATACCCGTAGTGCACCTTTATAGTCACCCAGTTACGTTGTGACGTTTGGCACACCCAAAGCATTCCTACGGTATCCGGGAGTTGCACAATCTCATGGTCTAAGGAAATGATACTTGACATTAGAAAAGCTTTAGCATACGAACTACATGATCTTGTGCTAGGCTTAGGATTGGGTCTTTGTCCATCACATCATTCTCCTAATGATGTGATCCCGTTATCAATGACATCCAATGTCCATGGTCAGGAAACCGTAACCATCTATTGATCAACGAGCTAGTCAACTAGAGGCTTACTAGGGACATGGTGTTGTCTATGTATCCACACATGTATCTGAGTTTCCTATCGAATACAATTCTAGCATG